>NC_142521.1:2170000-2202500 GCF_964205215.1 Stylophora pistillata | reverse complement strand
TTGGTTAGTGTAAATATAGAATTAAAGTAAAGTAAGTCTTGTGTAAATGTTAAGATACACCTGTTAATTATACGTGACAGTGGCCAACTCGAAAGCTAAGCTACTTTGGTCACTGTGCACATAATACTTTTGATTATTCATGTAATTTACTGTTTCTTATATATTCTGACTTTTATAATCTGTAGTAACCTCGTGAAATAGTACAAATAAAGAGTTTCGTCGTCGTTTCGTTTCCACCAATTTCAACATCCCCCTTTCGTTTCTCCTTTAATCCATTCCCTTGTCCGTCCTCTCTTCCACCAACGCTCTCCAGATTTATCCTCCGTACATTCCTCCAAAAAATCGATTACTAGTAAGCAAGCTGCCACCCTCTTTCGTCGTGATAAGTTCATACTTCAACAAGTTTGTTTCTCTCACGCGAAGCAATGTTAGTGTTCATATTTTACGCGGAAAGAGCCTGGAACTAGCTGCTCGCGTGACTTTGCTCGCGCGACTGCCGGTGAACTATCATCAACTATCACGAATTTTTTGGCCGTTTGACCATGCGAATGATAGTTGGTGATAGTTGATGATAGTTTGAAGAGAATCAACTATCATCGACCATCATGCGCCGTTTGACCAAGGCTTTAGGAATGGTTTCTAGACGACATCAAGATAGATATCCGATTCCAAATTTCTTTTTTAATTTTGTTCAACCTCGTTCCAGGGTGTTTTTCCTTGGTTATTTTGTTATATTCAGAGCCGGAAAAGTGATTAAAAATTAGGTAAAAGTCTTTCGAGAAAAACTCTACTAGATTTAACAGCTCGCTCATGCGTCGGCGAGGGATACAAATCAGAAAACAGCGACGAGTTCTATAGGTAAAAGGAATGAGAAGAGCACTCCACAAAGAATTCTAGGTGCAAGTAAGAACTAAATTTGTTCCAGTTTAGAAAAAAGCAAAATACTTGAGACTTCTTCCCAGCTTTTTCAACACTTTGAATCTCAAGTTTTGACACAAACAACACAATTTCACCTGTCCATTGCATTTTCTACTTCAGTCTCGGATATCAGTTTCCCGTGTAGTCAAAGAAATGCTAGCATGCGAAAATAAACATAACAGCTCCACTCACTTGCAACATCGACAGAATCTCAATCAAGGCCAAAGAAGCCTTTCATGTTTGATATCCCTGATAATGTACGGCCGATTTTCTAAAACTGTTCTAGCATAGTTCCACTGGTTTGTTTTGTTTTTTTCTCGTTTTGCATTCGTTCTTAAACCAGTTTCCGATTGCCACGTAAATGCTCAATTTGAATAATCAAATAAGAGAGATACATCGATTTAATTTACGTAGGAAGCCCAACAAGGGGTTCTCTGGATACTATATTTTGGATAAGAAATTTTCAGGATACACGATACTTGCGGAAAAAGTTAACGGGATACGGTATGTTTAGAATATAGAGATTCAAGAACGTCGAACTGTAGAATTGAAGGGATAAAAACCACAGGAATTAACAGGATAGGGCGTATTTAGGCCACGATTTGAAGGACACGGAATACTAGATTTTTATCGGTTCCTGTCGAGTCACCAGAAAAGACTTAAAACCCTGCAAAATTCCTTAATTTTCCTACTATTTTAGGCTTTATGTATGAACTTACTTTTGACTTAAAACCCTGCAAAATTCCTTCATTTTCCTGCTATTTTAGGCTTTATGTATGAACTTACTTTTGACTTAAAACCCTGCAAAATTCCTTCATTTTCCTACTATTTCAGGCCCGTACAGGCCTGAAATTTTTTTCAGGTCTGATTTTCACTATTGCTCAAATAGTGCTTTACTGCGAAGGATCGTGCACATATACGTTTCATAACCGCAGTTCATACATATGTTTCATATGTTTGTTGTTGTTTGATTTATCATCTACGGGTTTATGTCGAATTAATTTGATGGCCTGCTCCCAGTTGGCTTGTTAGCTCAATTGGTAGAGCGCTGCACTAGTATCGCAGAGGTCAGTGGTTCGAATCCCGTACAGGCCTGAAATTTTTTTCATGTCTGATTTTCACTATTGCTCAAATAGTGCTTTACTGCGAAGGATCGTGCACATATACATATATTTTAGGCTTTATGTATGAACTTACTTTTGAACTTACTGACCAGTAGAAACTTCCTATCATTCTTTTCAGTCACAATTTGTAAACATGATAAAAACAAAAGATTGTGTACGGACAAGCCGGAACTCTCGATCAAAACTGCACAACTGCGTTTTTATTTTGACTTTTGCCGGCTTTATTCATCAGTCTTTTCTCGTAACTATGATAGAAAAATAGTTCATTTAATGGGCATTAGGTAAGGGTCTCAATAGGGGGATCACGTTGACGGTTGACGGTTAAAAATAAGCCTTTTTGACGGTTGACGGTAATTAGATTCTAGGTCATTGGACGAGTGACGGTGAAATGTTTGGAATGTTGTTTGTAAAACGAACTAAACACATGAAATTTGGCTGTAATTTTTCATAATGACTTGTCTGTAAAGATCCGTTTAGTTATAACACCTTTTATTCACAAATGGCTAACGTTTTACGACTCCGGAAGTGTTTCCTCACCGGAAGTCAGTTCGTCGTCGGCAACCAGGTTTACTCGCCATCGACTAGAAGTTAAAGAACTTACATATATGTATTTTTGTAATATATCAAAACTTTTATTTATAAACAACAGAACTTGACCACAATTAAGGCAATTGCTTAGTTTTCAATTAAAGATATCTCAGATATTTGACGGCTAATATTGGCTTGCTTATTTCACGATTAACGTTAAAAAAAATTGCGTTTTCAGGACGGTTGACGGTTAATATTCTTGGCCATTTGACAATTGACAGTTAACCCCACTGAGGCCCACTTAGATTACCTTTTCAGAAATCTTACGATTATTGCGTGTTATTCACTTGTCTTTACATAACTTGGTGGTAAAAATATAAGACCTAGTTCTAGGTTAAGAGCGTCGGACTTTAGATGATAATAATCCTTATCGATGGACTGACCTCCTTCAATTCTTGAACATGATGGTTGAACTGCATTTGTCTTGTGAGGATCGATTAGCCCTTCCGACCCTGATGAAATGCAGTTACTAATTCTGTCAGTACCGCCGTGCCAGTATCGTATTCCTAAAGGCGTCAGTGTTCATCCACAGCAAGTGAGGAGTCTAAACTGGACAGTAATAAATCATATCATGACATTCACTTATATCTCTATTATTTTTTATTTGTATTTATTTTTATATTTATAAACTTGGCCAGATTTAGCAGGAGAGATCTCACAGAACTAATGTTCCAGTAACGAGGCTCCTAAACAACCCACCCATCCCATCCCAGGGGAGGACATCCATCACACAGTAATCTCATGCGGAGGAAATTAACGTCTCCTACCCCAACCCTGCAGGAGACGGGACCTCTATTTATTCGTCCCTATCTGAGAAGACTAGAATATCTAACCATTTCTTGATGTTATAGAAAGGTAGGAAATTCTTCTCAATTATTAAGACCCTGAGTGTTGGTCCGGCCGAGGCTCGAACTCTCGACCTTCCGCACAACAGTCCAGCGCCAGGGTAATGGGCTCCTGCCAGAGCTCTATCCATTGAGCTAACCGGGAGACGGTCAGCAAATTACAATTTTAGCTATTCACACCCACTGACATATAAGAATTGGATTCCTTACAAAGAATTGCAGGCAAAAAAACTAAAAAGAAGGTGGCCATGCAATCATAATTTTGTTTTAATTAGGCTAAGGCGTGCACGTAGACAGACAAATAGACAAACTAAGAGGGAGGCAGAGCTGACGTCACTATTGGTCAGGTCAGGACAGCAAGAGATCCCAAAAAATCAGTGACACACTCGGCGCCACTTTTTTGTTCTTTCCAAATTTTAACGTCATCTTTTATCTATTACTGAACAAACGCACGAAATCTATTTAGTAATTTCACGGTCAGTGGTGTCAAGAAAGCCTTAAAAGGGGCAAATAAGACGATTATGAGTTTTACCTACCAGCAGGAATGGAGCACAAAGCCTCCAGTATGATAAATCCCCCAGATGGCTCACATGAACCACACCAACCTCCACACTTGGCAGACACCACTGTACCATCAGAAGACTTCTGGTAGTCCTGCATTGTCAAACTACTCGGGTATCCCGATGCTTTCCAGTTCACATCGTCCCCAACACGGAGTCTCGTCCCGCTCAAGTCAACCTTGAACTCACCTTTGCGGCAGTCACCAGAATTAAACGAATAGCAATCGCCAGCTTTGCCATATGGGATATCTTTACCCTCCTGAGTCTGCGCGAAGGTGAAGACATTTCTCAAAATGTTCATGGTTGAGAGTTCAAGGCGCACCTTGCTGAAGTAAGTAGTGCCTCGATCTCGGTACAATGTGGATTGCACAGCACCACTGCAGTCGCCCCCATTTTGGAGCCTGTGGGCATACACAATAGCAAAGTTGTTCTCCGTACCCGACTCCAAGGTGATGAACTCTTGCGGCGTGTTAGATGACATATTATGGCAGTAGATTCTTGTTGGGTCTTTACAACTATCGCTTACATGAAGCAGGTAGTGGCCGTCAGAAGAGTACCCGAATGCTTTCACTTCTGCACAGCTGCGAAACTCTGTTTAGAATTAATATTCAATTCCATTTAAAAAAAGTTTTCGTCTCGGTCCCGTGGAATCCCGTAAAAACCCGAGATAACAAAAGCTGAGGGGATACTTGGGCGTAATCATAACATCGTTGATTTTTTAATATCGAAACATCTGGTCAATTTTGCGCGTATCATGGCAGGAAACCAGTATATCGGCATGATAAAGAGCTCTGTTGAAATAAAAGTTTATGCAAAGGATTGCCTCCTGCAGGCGGTAGTTTGTGTTTCTGCCCGGCAAATATTAATATTCGGTCGCCATATTGGACGGGTGGAAGGTTTGGGACGAGTGACATGACACAGCAAGGGGAGGTGGGGGGGAGGGGAGAAAAATCTGACTGGAATTAGCTTACAGTGTACCCGTTTGAGAGCCAAATAAAATACTAATTAGACAAAAGGATACAAATCAGAAAACATCGATCAATTACATGGGTAAAAGGAATGAGAAGATAACTCCACAAAGAATTCCGGGTGCAAGTGAGTACTAAATTTGTTCCAGTTTTAACAAAAAAAAAATACTTGAGACTTCTTACCAACACTTTTAATCTCAAGTTTTGATGCGAACAACACAATTTCATCTGTCCATTGCATTTTCTGCTTCAGTTTCGGATATCAGTTTCCCGTGTAGCCAAAGAAATGCTAGCATGCGCCTTCTTCGTCGTTTTGCACGGCCCCTACTGCACAAAACAACACAAACGTAATGCAAATTACAAGAATAGCCCAGGGATTGCGGTACATCGCGAACATCTGCGAAGAAGTACTTTTCAATCGTCGATTTACATATATTTTCTCGCTCCAACACGTACGAATTTGGGGCCAAAATGTTTATCAGATCCCAGGCTTTCCAGATCAACCCCGTACATACGCGACATACGCATGTTTTAAATGACTAGGCCGCTTGAAGTGATGAGTTTGTTTTGGCCGAGCGGTCAATGCCAGTCACGACTTCTTTCAAGTTCGACGACTTCGAAGCCCGATTTACATGGTTTATTTTTCACTTTTCCAAAGTATTTTGCGACTTCTAGATAGAGTAATAAATATATATCGTAAATCTAACCGTACATTTAGATAAAGTTATCGTTAACTTTGTCTAGTTCTGCTTTTCGCCAAGACATTAACAATTTCCGCTATCATTTTGTGTCACTTTTGGGGGCCTGGAAACGAAAAACAAATTAGAGGCAAATGTCATGTAATTTTTTGGCATGAATAAGCATAACAGCTGTAACTTTGCCAGGAGTTGAAATTTTATTTTTGTCACAAATGAATTTAAAATCTGAAATAATGACTTGAATGACTTCTATTATCATGGAAAGCACTCAGCCCTTAACGAGGTGACTTGGTATCGCTGGAAAAGTTATTCCTCCTTGAAGTGGACCGAGATGAAAGTGAGACCAGCAGACTCCTGACTTAATTAATTCCGCCTTCTTATCTTCAGATAGCCTTCAGTTAACAGCATAGCTATTATTCACTTCTGACTTACAATAACGACGGAATTTCAATCAAGGCCAAATAAGCCTTTCATGTTTGATATCCCTGATAAAGTACGGCGGATTTTCTAAAAAATCGTTCTAGCATAGTTTTTTCAGTTTGTTTTGTTTTCTCTCGTTTTGCATTCGTTCTTAAACCAGTCTCTGATTGCTATGGAAATGTTTAATTTGAATAATCAAATAAAAGAGATGTAATATACAAATGAGGTCCCATTAGTGGTTCTCTGGATACTGTATGTTTGTATAAGAAATTACCGGGATACAGGATACCTAAGGAAAAAATTAACGGGATGTGGTCATTTAAGATATAGAGATTCAGAAGTGTCGAACTGGAATTGAGGGGATAAAAAAAACCACAGGATACGGTATATTTAGGCAAAAAATTAAAGGACCCGAGATACTCGCCCCTCTCCAGTGCGGCCATACATTTCAGCGCCGGATTCCTGTCGAGTCCTAGCAAGTTTTCATTCTGTGAAATTTCGGTCACCAGGGTCGAGTTGTTCAAAGGTGGGTTAAGATAACCCAGGGTAAGTGTGAAATTTGATTTCAGATCCGAAAGCTTTAAAAGAAAATTAAGTTTATTTCCACTTGTTTACAATATTTGATGATTGAATGAGCTAAAAAGAATTGGGAAAATTATCCCAAAACAGCTTTTGAACAAAGAATTTAGAAACCTGGATTAAAATTTAACTTTGGATTAGCGCTAATCGGCCTTCGAACAACTGGGCCCAGAAATGAAAGAAAACTGTCATTTTCCTACTATTTTAGGTTTTGTATGTGAACTTACATTTTGAACTTACTGACGGGTGGAAACTTTCCATCATTGCTGAGGGTTAAATGACATAAAAAACAAAAGATTGTGTACGGACAGGGAGCTCCCAATCAAAACTGCACAGCTGTGTTTTTATATTTGACTTTTGCCGGCCTTCTTCATCAGTCCTTTTCTCCTAATTATGGACCACTATAACAGGAAAACAAATTCATTCAATCGGCATTAGATTGCCATTGAATTGTTTTAGAAATTATGCGATCATTGCGTGTTATTCACTTGTGTTTACATAACTTAGTGGTAGATATATAAGACCAAGTCCTAGATTATCAGTGTCAGACTGTAGATGATAATGATCCTTATCGATGGAATGACCTCCAGTTGTCTTGTAAGGATCAACGAGATGGCCCTTCCTACCCTGATGAAATAAAATTAAAAATTCTGTCAGTACCGGGCCAGTATCGCACCCCTAAAGGCGTCAGTCATTCACAGTCAGTGAGGAGCCTAAACTATACAATGATAAGTCATATTATGACATTCACTTGTACATGATCTCAGCAAATTATAATTTTAGGCATTCACACCGCCCACTGACATCAGATCTAAGGTTTGGATTCCTGACACAGAACTACAGGCAAAAGAAAACATAAAAAGAGAGCTTTAATTTCATGCAATCATAATTTGGTTTTAAGTTAGGCATGCAGGTAGAAAGACAGACATACAGACGAACTGAGAGGCAGGCAGAGATAACGTCACTATTGCCGTGGGTCAGGACAGTACGAGATCACAAAAAATCAGTGACACACTCGGCGCCACTTCCACTTTTCTTCTCATCAAATGTTGACGTCATTTCTTATCTATTACTGAATAATCACACGGCAACATAGTTGTGTCAAGAAAGCTGTAAAAGGGGAAAATTTATTCCTGATACCTACGAGCAGGAATAGAACACAAAGGTTCCAATATGATAAATCCTTCAGATGGAGAACATGAACCACATGCACCTCCACACTTGGCAGACACCACTGCACCATCAGGCGACTTCTGGTAGTCCTGCATCGTCAAACTTTTCGGCCATCCCGAAAATGTCCAGTTCACATCGTTCCGAACACGAAGTCTCGTCCCGCTCAAGTCAACCTTGAACTGACCTTTCCGGCAGTCACCAGAATTCCACGAATAGCAATCGCCAGCTTTGCCATATGGGATGTCTTTACCTCCCTGAGTCTGCGCGAAGGTGAAGACATTGCTCAAAATTTTCATGGTTGTGATATCAAGGCGCACTTTGCTGAAGGAAGTGGTGCCTCGATCTGAGTACGATGGGGATTGCACAGCACCACTGCAGTCGCCCCTATTTTGGAGCATCTGGGCATACACATCAGCAAAGTTGTTCTCCGTACCCGACTCCAAGGTGATGAACTCTTGCGGCGAGTTAGATGACATATTATGGCAGTAGATTCTCGTTGGGTCTTTACAACTATCGCTTAGATGAAGCAGGTAATGGCCGTCAGAAGAGTACCCAAATGCTTTCACTTCTGCGCAGCTGCGAAACTCTGTTTAGAATTGAAATTGAATTAAATTCAAAATCGTTTAGGTTGCTACTGCAATCCTCTAACAAACCCAAACAAAAACAGCTGAAAGAAAAAGCTTGTTACAGTTAATGCAGATGTTTTTATTTTGAAACAAATGAACTAGTTAGAGCGGCTGCACTTTGCCGCCCGGTCAAACTGAGGCACCATCCACACAAATGTGATTTCGTTTAAAAACGCATTGTTTTTGACACGTTTTTGCCCATCGTACATACCAAAATGCGAAAGCCGCTGATGAAAACGGAGACTTTCGCGAACGGTGTCAAAATTGGAGCGTTTTGAAGACAAACCGTTTTCAAAAGGCACGATTTCTTATGTGGATAAGTGAAAACAAAAGATTTTGAAAACAGTTTCCCAAACAGTCACTTACTGTAACAGACAAAAGTCTTCTACTTTCATGCGCAAGATGAGACATCACAAACAATTATTTTAGCTACAATGCGCGAAGGCTGAAAACAAACAAGCAACAATTTTTACCGCGGTGTTAATCAACCCAGCGTACGCGAAGAAGACACAAGTTTGCAGGGAACTTCTTTTGAAAGCAGTCTTTCGTTTTTAGATTTCCTTACCTTTACTCACAGCATGTGGCAATTTCTTTGCCTCCTCTGTATCTTTACTTGGCTCGGGTATAACTATGAGGTTGATCCCCGAGGAGATCTTCTCCCACTTTTCTATGCCCGGCTCCTCCGTGATGGCAAATACAATGACCTTCACTGCATTGCTTCTAAAGTTGGTGATATCGTTCCGGATCTCAGTAGAATTCTCATCGAAGTTTCCCTGGGTCAGCACAACAAGAATATTCTCCGCAGATAGCCGCTCGCCTTTTTGCGTTGTGAAAACCTCATCTCGAACTTTTGTAAAAGCACCGCTCAGTGTACCTGGTTGTCCGCCAGGGCCAGGTATGCTGCTCATGAAACTTGTAAAATTGGCTTTGCTGTAACCGTCATAGAAGAAGACCCTGGCAATCGCATGACCATTGTAGTCCACTAGAGCAACACGAGTTTTGTCATCGGATATCTCATATTCATTAGCAAAGTTCTTCAAGATGGCTACCATTCTTGCAAAGACTGAAGACGCTTGAGCTCCAGACGCACCGATTACAAAAGCAATGTCGACGGCTTTTTCTACAGAATACAACAACAACAAAAAGAATATACATCGTGAGGTTAGGACCGCACGGTTCAGTATGGATTAAGGTGACCCACAGATAGAAGTATAGTTTGATGTAGTTTTAATAAGCCAGCAAAACAGATTCAATTTACGGATCTGGGAACTTTAAAATCGCTTTCTTTCTAAATGAGATGATACCCCTAAAATCATTAGCAATAAAATTCTCGCTTTCATACGTACTAGAGGAATCAAAACTGACGTCGATCTCCTTTGTAACAACATATTCGAGAAATGAATCATATTGATATGGATAAAGGTTTGGGAGAATAGCTGGAGTATTCTAACACCGGGGTAAGAAATTCCATAAGCGGTCATGACTACAACCCGTAGTCAGCATTTCTGCTATATCGTATCATTTTGTCTTCTTCATCAGCAAATCTAGGAGTCGGGAGAATAACATGTTACTTCTTCCGTGATCATACCAAGTTAGCAGCCCCAATTGATAGTGCTGCTTCATCATCATTTCTTCATGATCACCAGCGAATGAATTTGAGGCCTTTAGCAAAGTGAGCCATCGGCGGAGAGGTATACGAAGGAGTCTGGTACTAATAAATGTGAGAGCCAGTCCCTTCAAGGCTTCAAACTTTGTAGAGGAAAACAAGTTAGCACGCGTGCCGCGGGGGGGGGGGGGGGGTAGTAATGAAGGAATACAGGCAGGTTATGTGGATTAACAAGGTCGCACCGTAAATTTCAACACTAAATCCGGGAAAGAAGGCGGGATTTCATTGTTTTTGATTCCCTTGTGTTCTCGATCAAAGGTCAATTCCTGTTAACATACGTCCAAACAGCTGATCTTATTTTATCATCTCACATTCTTCTATTTTCATCATCTACTTTATGAGAAACTCAAAAGTTATCCAGATCTTTTTCATGTTGTTCACTAAGAGTGAAAATAAATGCCTTATCACGTAAGTTAAAACCGCGATGCCGAGAAATTAAGGCAAAACCTTTATTTAACACTGTCAAAACCATCGGAAATGAAAATTGTATTGCACTAGTTTAATTTATGATCAGAGGCTCATTTTTCACATGTTCGATGACTTAAAGACCTTAAAGAGCCCAAGGAAATGATAGGGTCTATTTTAAGAAAGATACGACGACGATAGGAACAAGACCTTAGCGAAACAAAAGATTTAATGAGCGCAACTCAGCACGTTTGTTTTGAAAATTTGTAACGACATTTCTCAGCCTTACTATGAAAAAGAAAAAAAAAAAAAACAGTGTGAAACCGCCATGTTCTGCATGTATACTATTGGAAAGGAAATTTTGACAGAAATTCATCCACATCACTATTTTTTTCTATTTTAACAGAACGTTTTTTTTAGCTGTCGTGACATCTTAAATTTCCACTTTTAACTCCTATTACAAGAAATGAATATGCAAAACTTAACTTTTAACTTTAAGTGGGTGCGTTTTGCGACAAACAAGCTTCAGTGAAAAAACTACAAAACCTTATAAAATGGACATAGAGATAATAAAAATGTATATTTGAAATTTAGGAGTAACGAATCAACTGTGAAATTAGACCTTCAATTTCCATGTCGCAGTAAACCAAAGCTGTCTTTCCAGATGCACTTAAATCCAACCAGTATTTCTTGCTGATGACATCTTTACCTTCGCTCGCTTTTATTTCCCGACACGACTCTGCAGGCAGTTCTGGAATGGATCCCAGAGGAGCTGTTACATAAAGTAGATAAAAGAAGCACAAGAATTAGCCGTTTATTCTCTTGCTGAACAGAACCTCGATTGCACACAATTCAGACTCGGCCACCGGGGATAGCTATGGTTGTAAAGTATCTAATGCATACCTCTGCCAAAAAAACGTACGTGATAAAACCGAGCAGGGTCTGAGTGGAAGTTCTTAGGTCTTGCCTCTCTGGTTCGGTTATTCAGTTCACAAGACTTTTCCCCGATTACGTAATTGTAACTCTGGCACCTGACTTCTCTTTCACAGCTAATGTCACACTCGTGGATGGCAGTTACTGAGATCTTCTTGAAGACAAATCCGTGTAGAGCCATTCCGCTCATGCTTCTTTCTCGTCTGCATTGTTTATCAGCAGATACGATGGCCATCAAGAGGCGAACGTTGAAGAACAAACACACTTTCCTCCACATTAAATGACCCGACGATGAGACAAAAAAATGAGTGAGTTTGTTCTGTCTGCTGTTGTGGAGGGTAGATCGAGTCGATCAATATTCAGAATTGTTCTAACTACTTTTCAAAGCAGTGAAACTATTCTCAGCAATATTTATCAGTAGCTCACAAAAGTGTTCCTCATTTCAGTTTGTTATGAAGATTTTGCTTTTTTTTTTTGCGGTTTTCGCAGTTCTCCTGATTAATTGTGAAACTTAATCGATTCATGCTGTCCCGTCATAGAGGTCCTTAATATGTTGTTGCTATGGTTACAAAACAAAACAGTTATAGTGGCGAAGAGAAACTTTTTCGTCTGTTTTCTCTTGTAGCCGTTAAAATAACTGTAGTTATCAGCCTGGAGGTCAGCTATCTCAGTATCTGCGAGAGGAACAAAAACCACAGCGGAAAAAGGTCCATGAAGAAGAAAACAGTGACCAAAATAAAAAAAGTCCTGAACTGCAAGAAATATTTTCATGCGCGTTCATAAAAAATTAATTCTCTTGAAGTTTTTCTAACCCTCAATGTAATTTTCATTTGTTATTCATTTGAGGAGTAATTGGATTGTGTTAGGAATGGCTTTAGGTGACATCACGATAGATATCCGATCCCAATTTTTTTCTTTAATTTCGGCACCTGTAGAGCCGGAAAAGTGAGTTAAAAAATAGGTAAAAGTCTTGAGAGAAAACTATACTAGATATACTATCTATTAACACATGAGCCTTTCTCTGGATATTTCCGAAGAAATCGAAGATGCGAAGATCACCGCGGAAAAAACGAAGATTTTGCAAATTGCATGATTAATTCTGAAATTTAATCGATTCAGCTGTCCTTCATAGAAGTCCTTAATATGTTGCTGGTATGGTTACAAAACAAAACAGTTATAGTGGCGAAGAGAAACTTCTTCATCTGTTTTCTCTTGCAGCCGTTAAAATAACTGTAGTTAACAGCCTGGAGGTCAGTTATCTCAATATCTGCTAGAGGAACAAATACCACAGCGGAAAAAGGTCCATGTAGAAGAAAACATTGACCAAAATAAAAATAGTCCTGAACTGCAAGAAATATTTTCATGCGTCTTCAGAAAAAAAAAATTCCCTAGATGTTTTTCGCACCCTTAATTGTCATTGTTATTCATCTGAGGAGTAATTAGGTTCTGTTAGGAATGGCTTTTCGGTGGGAGGCTTTCGGCGACATCAGGATAGATATATATTTTAAATTTCGCTACATCTAGAGCCGGAAACGTGAGTTAAAAATTAGGTAAAAGTCTCGAGAGAAAACTATACTAGATATACTATCTATTAAGACATGAGACTCTCTATGGGTATATCCGAAGAAATCGAACTGAAGACGCAAAGATCTCAAGATTGAAGCCAAGATCTGAAAATTGACCAAAAATTTGCGTGATGAAATTGAGCACTCAGATATAAAACTGTCAAAACTCGTAAATAATATAGAAAATATCTGTTGATTCTGAATTTTGAACAACATTTCACTGCTATTATGAGAACGGTGTCAACAGTCCTAGTCTAGAAAACTGAACAAACAGAACGTTGCCAAAGAATACAACATTCCTTTATTGTAAGTTTCATTAACTGTCTATATTGCTTTTCGTGAATTTAAACAGTGAATTATGCAATTTGCTATTGAAGTGAAATATTTATCAACTGTGAATAACACAAAATAAACGTTTAACCCATTTCAATCCGAAAAACGAAGATCTTCCTAAAAAAAAAACCAAGATTTGCAAAAATATCGCGAAGAAAACGAAGACCGTATGGGTACCCATACAGATGCTCAGATATCATACCTTTTAGCTTTTTTCACAAATACAAGATTATAGTTTACCAAGTAACACTAGTTTGAGTATGAAATCATATGTAATTATTTATAAGATAACATGTGACTCAAGGCCCACGGTGTTAAAAGTTTATAACCGTTTGTACAATTTATCACCTCAAGGTCTATCAAACCTCTTTGAGAAAATCAAATGTTGCCTTTCAAATTATCTGTAGTTATCGGCTCGTAGTTTATACCTTTTCACTTTTTGTTTCTAATTAACACTGCTTGTATCTATTCACTGAGAAAACGTCCCATGCGACTAAAAATAACCGAGCGGCAGATGATTTTTTACAAAAACAAAGCTGCCAAGATTTGAAGTGAGTATCTGCTAGAGGAACAAAAACCATATTGGCACTAGGTCCATGAAGAAGAGAACACTAACCAAAATAAAAAAGCCCTGAACTCAGTGCAAGAGATATTTTCATGCGTGTTCAGAAAAATTAACCATCGTGAAGTATTTCTTACTCTTAATTGTCTCTGTTATTTATTTTAGAAGTAATTAGGTTGTGTTAAGCCCTGGTCAAACGGCGCATGACGGTCGATGATAGTTGATGATAGTCGATGATAGTTGAAGCGCGCGCTTCCGTTTGACCACCAACTATCATGCACTATTTAAACAATAGAGTGTTTCTGTCGAGGAACTATCGGCTGATAGTTGCCCCGCGAAAATTTGATGTTCTTAAAACAAATATTTGCCCGAGAAGCAAAGCTTCGAGGGCAAATATGCTAGTCTTTATTGTTCACCACTAAATTTTCTTCTGGGCGCCAGTTGAAAAACAGTCAAAACCCACCAAAATGCAGATCAATCAAATGTTTATTCATGCGTACAGCCTGTCACAAATGTCAATAACTCGCAACCGGACATTGGCTAAATAATACGAGAAAATTTTTCACGGACGGGCACTATCCATCCGGGTACTTTCCGCAGACGGGCACTATCCATTCGGGCATTTTCCGCGGACGGGCACTATGGGCTGATAGTGTCTCTCCACGGATGAACACTATCGCGTCACGTGATCGATTTAAACCGATAAGAATCGGAGAAAATTTAGTGGTGAACTATAACATCGACTATCACTATCATTCATTTTGAGCTTGTTCAAATTCTTCACGATAGTCGATGATAGTTCTTCTCGTTTGACCACGCGTATAATAGTTAATGATAGTTTTTGGTCAGCTGTTTTCCCCGAAAATCAGCGGGCTCCTTTAAAATGGCCGCCAAAAGCTCCTCGCGAGGCTCAGCTTCAGCTTCAGAAATTCGTTTTTATACCCAGGATAATAATAATGAGAAAGAAAATATTGAAAACCAACATTTCCTTGTAAGCGGCAGTGTCCTCCACTTGCAATTCTTCCACTGAAACAACTGAAACAATTTTATTACTCTTTCATCTATCCCTATTTGACCTATGCTATCATGGGGAAGTGCTTGCAAAACTAGACTAAATAAATCAGAACTAAGCAAAATACATGCACTTGTTCAATTTTTTTTGCACACAGTAGAGAGAATGCTACGCCTTATTATAATTTATTGGATATCTTAACAATTGATAATATTTTCAAACTAGAAGTAGCACTCTTTGCACATAAAATTATTAACAATCCAACAGGCATTCCAGCAATTTTTTCTGGAACTCTACCTCTGGCTTCTGACTTCCATAGCCATTAGACTAGATTTGTTTCTAACCTTAACTTCCGTAGGCCTCTAATACATAATAATTATGGAGCTTCTACTTTTACTTTCATTGCATCGAAAATATGGGAGACTATTCCACTGCATGCATCTAAAAAAATTATGTTATTATCACTTCTCCAAACAATCCAAGCTATATCTGCTAACTTCACAATCTGCTTCTTAGATTGCATTGATCTAGTTTACTTTAGTTTCTTTGTTCTGAGTCTTTGTTCTTTTCATTCATTATAAAGAAGAAAAATTAATTCTCCTTTTTTTAACTGAATGAAATTTTTATTTATTTATTTACTTATTTACTCACTTCTCTATTCTCTTTGTTTATAAAACTAATTGTGTATAAATACCTTGGTTAGTGTAAATATAGAATTAAAGTAAAGCAAGTCTTGTGTAAATGTTAAGATGCACCTGTTAATTATACGTGACAGTGGCCAACTCGAAAGCTATGCTACTTTGGTCACTGTGCACATTTTACTTTTGATTATTGATGTAATTTACTGTTTCTTATATATTCTGACTTTTATAATCTGTAGTAACCTCGTGAAATAGTACGAATAAAGAGTTCCGTCGTCGTTTCGTTTCCACCAATTTCAACATCCCCCTTTCGTTTCTCCTTTAATCCATTCCGTTGTCCGTCCTCTCTTCTACCAATGCTCTCCAGATTCATCCGTACATTCCTCAAACAAATCGATTACTAGTAAGCAAGCTGCCACCCTCTTTCGTCGTGATAAATTCATACTTCAACAAGTTTGTTTGTCTCACGCGAAGCAATGTTGGTGTTCATATTTTACGCGGAAAGAGCCTGGAACTAGCTGCTCGCGTGACTTTGCTCGCGCGACTGCCGGTGAACTATCATCAACTATCACGAACTTTTTTGGCCGTTTGACCATGAGAATGATAGTTGGTGATAGTTGATGATAGTTTGAAGACAATCAACTATCATCGACTATCATGCGCCGTTTGACCAAGGCTTTAGGAATGGTTTCTAGACGACATCAAGATAGATATCCGATCCCAAATTTCTTTTTTTAATCTTGTTCAACCTCGTTCCCAGGGTCTTTTTCCTTGGTTATTTTGTTATATTCAGAACCGGAAAAGTGGTTAAAAATTAGGTAAAAGTCTTTAGAGAAAAACTATACTAGATTTAACAGCTGGCTCATGCGTCGGCGCAGGATACAAATTAGAAAACAACGATGAATTCCATAGGTAAAAGGAATGAGAAGAGCACTCCACAAAGAATTCTAGGTGCAAGTAAATACTAAATTTGTTCCAGTTTAGAAAAAAGCAAAATACTTGAGACTTCTTACCAGCTTTTTCAACCCTTTTAATGTCAAGTTTTGACACAAACAACACAATTTCATCTGTCCATTGCATTTTCTGCTTCAGTTTCGGATATCAGTTTCCCGTGTAGTCAAAGAAATGCTAGCATGCGAAAATAAACATAACAGCTGTAACTTTGCCAGGAGTTGAAATTTTATTTTTGGCATAAATGAATGAATATATCTGAAATAATGACTTGAGTGACTTCTATTATCATGAAAATCGTTCAACCCTTAACGAAGTGACTTGGTATCGCTGGAAAAGTTATTCCTCCTTGAGGAGGACTGAGATGGCAATGAGACCAGCGGACGTCTGACTTACTTTGCTTTTTGTCTTCAGATAGCCTTCGGTTAACAGCATAGCCGATTATTCACTACTCACTTGCAACATCGACAGAATCTCAATCAATGCCAAAGAAGCCTTTCATGTTCGATATCCCCGATAATGTATGTTCTAGCATAGTTCTATTGGTTTATTTTGTTTTTTTCTCGTTTTGCATTCGTTCTTAAACCAGTTTCCGATTGCCACGTAAATGCTCAATTTGAATAATCAAATAAGAGCGATACATCGATGTAATTTACGTAGGAGGCCCAAAAAGGGGTTCTCTGGATACTGTATTTTGGATAAGACATTCTCAGGATACACGATACTTGCGGAAAAAGTTAACGGGATACAGTATATTTAGAATATAGAGATTCAAGAACGTCCAACTGTAGAATTGAAGGGATAAAAACCATAGGAATTAACAGGATAGGGCGTATTTAGGCCACGATTTGAAGGACACGGAATACTAGATTTTTATCGGTTCCTGTCGAGTCACCAGAAAAGACTTAAAACCTTGCAAAATTCCTTAATTTTCCTACTATTTTAGGCTTTATGTATGAACTTACTTTTCAACTTACTGACTAGCGGAAACTTCCTATCATTCTTTTCAGTCACAATTTATAAACATAAAAACAAAAGAATGTGTACGGACGAGCCGGAACTCTCGATCAAAACTGCACAACTGCGTTTTTATTTTGACTTTTGCCGGCTCTATTCATCAGTCTTTTCTCCTAACTATGAAAGAAAAATAGTTGATTTAATGGGCATTAGGTAAGGGTCTCAATAGGGGGATCACGTTGACGGTTAAAAATAAACCCTTTTGACGGTTGACGGTAATTAGATTTTAGGTCATTTGACGAGTGACGGTGAAATGTTTGGAATGTCGTTTGTAAAACGAACTAAACACATGAAATTTGACTGTAATTCTTCATAATGACTTGTCTGTAAAGATCCGTTTAGTTGTAACACCTTTTATCCACAAATGACTAACGTTTTACGACTCCGGAAGTGTTTCCACACCGGAAGTCAGTTCGTCGTCGCCAACCAGGTTTGCTCGCGACTAGAAGTTAAAGAACTTACATAAATGTATTTTTGTAATATATCAAAACTTTTAGTTATAAACAACAGAACTTGACCACAATTAAGGCAATTGCTTAGGTTTCAATTAAAGATATCTGAGACATTTGACGGCTAATATTGGCTTGCTTATTTCACGATGAACGTTAAAAAAAACTGCGTTTTCAGGACGGTTGACGGTTAATATTCTTGGCCATTAGACGGTTGACAGTTAACCCCACTGAGGCCCACTTAGATTACCTTTTCAGAAATTTTACGACTATTGCGTGTTATTCACTTGTCTTTACATAACTTGGTGGTAAAAATATAAGACCTAGTTCTAGGTTAAGAGCGTCGGACTGTAGATGATAATAATCCTTATCGATGGACTGACCTCCTTCAATTCTTGAACAAGATGGTTGAACTGCATTTGTCTTGTGAGGATCGATTAGCCCTTCCGACCCTGATGAAATGCAGTTACTAATTCTGTTAGTACTGCCGTGCCAGTATCGTATTCCTAAAGGCGTCAGTGTTCATCCACAGCTTGTGAGGAGTCTAAACTGGACAGTAATAAATCATATCATGACATTCACTTATATCTCTATTATTTTTTATTTGTATTTATGTTTGTATTTATAAACTTCGCCAGATTTAGCAGGAGAGATCTCACAGAACTAATGTTCCAGTAACGAGACTCCTAGACAACCCACCCATCCCATCCCATGGGACGACATCCATCACACAGTAATCCCATGCGTGGGAAATTAACGTCTCCTACCCCAACCTTTCAGGAGACGGGACCTCCATTTATTCGTCCCTATCTGAGAAGACTAGAATTTCTAACCATTTCTTGATGTTATAGAAAGGTAGAAAATTCTTCTCAATTATTTTAAGACCCTGAGTGTTGGTCCGGCCGAGGCTCGAACCCTCGACCTCCCGCACAACAGTCCAGCGCCAGGGTAATGGGCTCCTGCCAGAGCTCTATCCATTGAGCTAACCGGGAGACGGTCAGCAAATTACAATTTTAGCTATTCACACCCACTGACATACAAGAATTGGATTCCTTACACAAAATTGCAGGCAATAAAACTGAAAAGAAGGTGGCCATGCATTCATAATTTGGTTTTAACTAAACTAAGGCATGCACGTAGACAGACAGATAGACAAACTAAGAGGCAGGCGGAGGTGACGTCACTATTGGTCAGGTCAGGACAGCAAAAGATCCCAAAAAATCAGTGACACACTCGGCGCCACTTTTTTGTTCTTTCCAAATTTTAACGTCATCTTTTATCTATTACTGAACAAACGCACGAAATCTATTTAGCAATTTCACGGTCAGTGGTCTCAAGAAAGCCTTAAAAGGGGCAAATAAGACGATTATGAGTTTTACCTACCAGCAGGAATGGAGTACAAAGCCTCCAGTATGATAAATCCCCCAGATGGCTCACATGAACCACACCAACCTCCACACTTGGCAGACACCACTGCACCATCAGAAGACTTCTAGTAGTCCTGCATTGTCAAACTACTCGGGTATCCCGATGCTTTCCAGTTCACATCGTCCCCAACACGGAGTCTCGTCCCGCTCAAGTCAACCTTGAACTCACCTTTGCGGCAGTCACCAGAATTAAACGAATAGCAATCGCCAGTTTGGCCATATGGGATATCCTTACCCTCCTGAGTCTGCGCGAAGGCGAAGACATTGCTCAAAATTTTCATGGTTGAGAGTTCAAGGCGCACCTTGTTGAAGTAAGTGGTGCCTCGATTTCGGTACAATGTGGATTGCACAGCACCACTGCAGTCGCCCCCATTTTGGAGCATCTGGGCATACACATTAGCAGAGTTGTTCTCCGTACCCGACTCCAAGGTGATGAACTCTTGCGGCGTGTTAGATGACATATTATGGCAATAGATTCTTGTTGGGTCTTTACAACTATCGCTTACATGAAGCAGGTAATGGCCGTCAGAAGAGTACCCGAATGTTTTCACTTCTGCGCAGCTGCGAAACTCTGTTTAGAATTAAAATTCAATTCAATTTAAAATCGTTTAGGTTGCTACTGCGATCCTCAAACCAACCAAAACGAAAAACAGCTGTAAGAAAACGTTTCCTGCATTAGCTGTAACAGGGGCCTTGTTACAGCCAATGCAGATATTTTCTTTGTGAAACAAACGAACTAATTAGAGCCACTACACTTTGCCACTCGCTCGAAACTGAGGCACCATTCACAAAAAATGCGATCTCGTTTGAAAACGCATTGTTTTTGATAAGTTTTTGCCTATCTTACATACTAAAATGCCCAAGCCACTGATGAAAAGGAAGAATTTCGCGAACGTGTAAAAGTTGTAGCCGTTTTGAAGACAAATCGTTTTTAAAAGGTTCGGTTTCTTATGTGGATAAGTGAAAACAGAATATTTTGAAAATAGTTTTCCAAAACGTCCCCCACTGTCATTGACAACAGTCTTTTTTTGAACTAATTTTATCCGCAAGGTGAGACATCACAAACATTTATTTAAGTTACGATGCACAAAGGCTGAAAACAAACAAGCTACAAATTTTGCCATTTGTCCCACCCAGCGTACGCGAACAAGAAACGAGTTTGCAGGGAACTTCTTTCGAGAGCAGTCTTTTGTTTTTTAGATTTCCTTACCTTTATTCACAGCATGTGACAATTTCTTTGCCTCCTCTGTATCTTTACTTGGCTCGGGTATAACTATGAGGTTGATCCCCGAGGAGATCTTCTCCCACTTGTCTATGCCCGGCTCCTCCGTGATGGCAACTACAATGACCTTCACTGCACTGCTTCTAAAATTGGTGATCTCGTTCTGGATCTCAGTAGAGTTCTCATCGAAGTTTCCCGGAGTCAGCACAACAAGAATATTCTCCGCAGATAGTCGCTCGCCATTTTGCGTTGTGAAAACCTCATCTCACACTTTTGTAAAAGCACCGCTCAGTGTACCTGGTTGTCCGTCAGGGCCAGGTATGCTGCTGATGAAACTTGTAAAATTGGCTTTGCTGTAACCGTCATTGAAGAAGACCCTGGCAATCGCAGGACCATTGTAGTCCACTAGAGCAACACGAGTTTTGTCATCGGATATCTCATATTCATTAGCAAAGTTCTTCAAGATGGCTACCATTCTTGCAAAGACTGAAGACGCTTCAGCTCCAGACGCACTGATTACAAAAGCAATGTCGACGGCTTTTTCTACAGAATACAACAACAACAAAAAGAATATACAGCGTGAGGCTAGGACCGTACGGTTCAGTATGGATTAAGGTGACCCACAGATAAGAGTATAGTTTAATGTAGTTTTAATAAGCCAGCAAAACAGACTCAATTTACGCATCTGAGAACTTTAAAATCGCTTTCTTTGTAAATGAGATGATACCCCTAAAATCATTAGCAATAAAATTCTCGCTTTCATACGTACTAGAAGAATCAAAACTGACCCCGATCTCCTTTGTAACAACATATTCGAGAAATGAATCATATTGATATGGATAAAGGTTTGGGAGAATAGCTGGAGTATTCTAACACCGGAGTAAGAAACTCCATAAGCGGTTATGACTACCACCCGTAGTCAGCATTTCCTCTATATCGTATCATATTGTCTTCTTCATCGGCAAATCTAGGAGTCGGGAGAATAACATGGCACTTCTCCCGTGATCATACCAAGTTAGCAGCCCCAATTGATAGTGCTGCTTCATCATCATTTCTTCATGATCACCAGCGAATGAATTTGAGGCCTTTAGCAAAGTGAGCCATACCAAGTTAGCAGCCCCAATTGATAGTGCTGCTTCATCATCATTTCTTATTGATCACCAGCGAATGGAATTTGAGGCCTTTGGCAAAGTGAGCCATACCAAGTTAGCAGCCCCAATTGATAGTCCTGCTTCATCATCATTTCTTATTGATCACCAGCGAATGAATTTGAGGCCTTTAGCAAAGTGAGCCATACCAAGTTAGCAGCCCCAATTGATAGTGCTGCTTCATCATCATTTCTTATTGATCACCAGCGAATGAATTAGAGGCCTTTAGCAAAGTGAGCGTTACAAAGTTAGCAGCTCCAATTGATAGTGCTGCTTCATCATCATTTCTTATTGATCACCAGCGAATGAATTTGAGGCCTTTAGCAAAGTGAGCCATACCAAGTTAGCAGCCCCAATTGATAGTGCTGCTTCATCATCATTTCTTATTGATCACCAGCGAATGAATTAGAGGCCTTTAGCAAAGTGAGCGTTACAAAGTTAGCAGCCCCAATTGATAGTGCTGCTTCATCATCATTTCTTATTGATCACCAGCGAATGAATTTGAGGCCTTTAGCAAAGTGAGCCATACCAAGTTAGCAGCCCCAATTGATAGTGCTGCTGCATCATCATCTCTTCATGATCACCGGCGAATGAATTTGAGGCCTTTAGCAGAGTGAGCCATACCAAGTTAGCAGCCCCAATTGATAGTGCTGCTTCATCATCATATATCACTGTTCCCCACCCTCTCGGATCCTCTTCGATCCGTACACTAGACAAACTCGATATCACACCAATTTTTTAAATTTGAACTCATCTTCCGGCATATCAAAGACGAGCCAGAATATTGCTCATAATTGCGACCAACAATCATCACAATGATAAGTCGCTAATTCCATTATCTCTCAATATCAACCTGTAGCGCCTCGCAAATTAAATGTCGATTATATTTCTAAAATAATCTCGTTTTTCGAGTCAGGATGCTCGCGCGAAGGTAAATTACAAAGTATTAGATACATACCGGTACCGTTAAAATCATCGCCTCGTTCCTCGTGATCTGAGTAATCGAAGTCGAAGAGAAACTACAAAATAGAAAACCTCAGTAAAACAAAAAAGAAACCAATGTGAGAGACGATCGAAAACCAAACCGTGAGTAAATTTTGTCTCGACCTGCAATGTAATCCTTGAAATTAAACACAATTTCCCCGACGTAAGCATAATTAAGAGATCTACTGAGCTAATTTTTACCTCAACCGGTATATTTCCGATTTGGGCTGCTGAATTACTGAAGTACTTTTCCCATTCTTCAGCTGTGAAATCCCCAAACGTAAAACCCTGAGACACGCAAGAACAAGAAATTTTAGGACACATCTCGCCTGAATTTCGTTTTTACAACGCGTGATTACAAGGAATCTAATACAAATCTGACATATTTCTTACCTCTTCCGAATTAAGCATTTCTTGAGCCACGAGAGTGCTCAATTAACTAAAGCTCAAATTCTCCATGGACAAAATTTCCCTTAAAAACTCTCGAACCAAACAAATCAATTTGATTCTTCCATTTGGCCAGACGAGCGCATGAGCTGTGAAAACTTGTGACGTCAGTTTTCGTCTCGGTCCCGTGGAATCCCGTAAAAACCCGAGATAACACAAGCTGAGGGAATACTTGGGCGTATTCATAACATGGTTGATTTTTTAATATCGAAACATCTGGTCAATTTTGCACGTATCATGGCAGGAAACCAGTATATCGGCATGAAAAAGAGCTCTGTTGAAATAAACGTTTATGCAAAGGATTGCCTCCTGAAGGCGGTAGTTTGTGTTTCTGCCCGGCAAATATTAATATTCGGTCGCCATATTGGACGGGTGGAAGGTTTGGGACGAGTGACATGACACAGCAAGGGGAGGTGGGGGGGAGGGGAGAAAAATCTGACTGGAATTAGCTTACAGTGTACCCGTTTGAGAGCCAAACAAAATACTAATTAGACAAAAGGATACAAATCAGAAAACATCGATCAATTACATGGGTAAAAGGAATGAGAAGATAACTCCACAAATAATTCCGGGTGCAAATGAGTACTAAATTTGTTCCAGTTTTAAAAAAAACAAAATACTTGAGACTTCTTACCAACACTTTTAATCTCAAGTTTTGACACGAGCAACACAATTTCATCTGTCCATTGCATTTTCTGCTTCAGTTTCGGATATCAGTTTCCCGTGTAGCCAAAGAAATGCTAGCATGCGCCTTCTTCGTCGTTTTGCACGGCCCCTACCGCACAAAACAACACAAACGTAATGCAAATTACAAGAATAGCCCACGCATTGCGCAACATCGCCAACATCTGCGAAGAAGTACTTTTCAATCGCCGATTTACATATATTTTCTCGCTCCAACACCTACGAATTTGGGGCCAAAATGTTTATTAGATCCCAGGCTTTCCAGATCAACCCCGTACATACGCGACATACGCATGTTTCAAATGACTAGGCCGCTTGAAGTGATGAATTTGTTTTGGCCGAGCGGTCAATGCCAGTCACGACTTCTTTCAAGTTCGACGACTTCGAAGCCCGATTTACATGGTTTATTTTTCACTTTTCCAAAGCATTTTGCGACTTCTAGATAGAGTAATAAATATATATCGTAAATCTAACCGTACATTTAGATAAAGTTATCGTTAACTTTGTCTAGTTCTGCTTTTCGCCAAAACATTAACAATTTCCGCTATGATTTTGTGTCACTATTGGGGGCCTGGAAACGAAAAACAAATTAGAGGCAAATGTCATTTTTTTTTTTTGGTATGAATAAGGATAACAGCTGTAACTTTGCTAGGAGTTGAAATTTTATTTTTGTCACAAATGAATTTAAAATCTGAAATAATGACTTGAATGACTTCTATTATCATGGAAAGCACTCAGCCCTTAACGAGGTGACTTGGTATTGCTGGAAAAGTTATTCCTCCTTAAAGAGGACCGAGATGAAAGTGAGACCAGCAGACTCCTGACTTAATTAATTCCGCCTTCTTATCTTCAGATAGCCTTCAGTTAACAGCATAGCTATTATTCACTTCTGACTTACAAAAACGACGGAATCTGAATCAAGGCCAAATAAGCCTTTCATGTTTGATATCCCTGATAAAGTACGGCGGATTTTCTAAAAAATCGTTCTAGCATAGTTTTTTCAGTTTGCTTTGTTTTCTCTCGTTTTGCATTCGTTCTTAAACCAGTCTCTGATTGCTATGTAAATGTTTAATTTGAATAATCAAATAAAAGAGATGTAATATACAAATGAGGTCCCATTAGTGGTTCTCTTGACACTGTATGTTTGTATAAGAAATTACCGGGATACAGGATACCTAAGGAAAAAATTAACGGGATGTGGTATATTTAAAATATAGAAATTCAGAAGTGTCGAACTGGAATTGAGGGGATAAAAAAAACCACAGGATACCGTATATTTAGGCAAAAAATTAAAGGACACGAGATACTCTCTCCTCCCCAGTGCGGCCATACATTTCATCGATTCCTGTCGAGTCCTAGCAAGTTTTCATTCTGTGAAATTTTGGTCACCAGGGTCGAGTTGTTCAAAGGTGGGTTAAGATAACCCAGGGTTAGTGTGAAATTTGATTTCAGATCCGAAAGCTTTAAAAGAAAATTAAGTTTATTTCCACTTGTTTACAATATTTGATGATTGAATGAGCTAAATAGAATTGGGAAAATTATCCCAAAACAGCTTTTGAACAAAGAATATAGAAACCTGGATTAAAATTTAACTTTGGATTAGCGCTAATCGGCCTTCGAACAACTGGGCCCAGAAATGAAAGAAAACTGTCATTTTCCTACTATTTTAGGTTTTGTATGTGAACTTACATTTTGAACTTACTGACCGGTGGAAACTTTCCATCATTACTTAGTGTTAAACGACATAAAAAACAAAAGATTGTGTACGGACAGGGAGCTCCCAATGAAAACTCCACAGCTGTGTTTTTATATTTGACTTTTGCCGGCCTTCTTCATCAGTCTTTTCTCCTAATTATGGACCACTATAACAGGAAAAAAAATTCATTCAATCGGCATTAGATTGCCATTGAATTGTTTTAGAAATTATGCGATCATTGCGTGTTATTCACTTGTGTTTACATAACTTAGTGGTAGAAATATAAGACCAAGTCCTAGATTATCAGTGTCAGACTGTAGATGATAATTAACAAATGGTAAACACCACAGCGTACGCTATTGAGTTATGGATGCACGCGGGAGGTTGCTAGGCACGTAAGAAGCGTAAGAGTCGCTCGAGGCGATAGCCGAGAGCGACTCTAGCTTCTTGAGTGCTTAGCAAACCTCCCAAGTGCATCCATAACTCAATAGTGTACGCTGTGGTGTTTACCATTTGTTTTATAACATAACATTAACACATTGTAGCTAAAGAGTTCCCTTTTGTTTAACAAATCTTACGTGACCAGAAAAAAACAAGCGCGCGCGGAAAAATAGTCTTTGCATTTGCTCACGTCAGCAGCGTACACCCATGGGCAAATGGGGGACGCTAAATTGACCAATCAGAGCGCGCGCTTTACTTTGGTTATGTTATAATGATCCTTATCGATCGAATGACCTGCAGTTGTCTTCTAAGGATCAACGAGATGGCCCTTCCTACCCTGATGAAATAAAATTAAAAATCCTGTCAGTACCGGGCCAGTATCGCACCCTTAAAGGCGTCAGTCATTCACAGTCAGTGAGGAGCCTAAACTATACAATGATAAGTCATAATTATTATGACATTCACTTGTACATGATCTCAGCAAATTATAATTTTAGGCATTCACACCGCCCACTGACATCAGATTTAAGGTTTGGATTCCTGACACAGAACTACAGGCAAAAGAAAACATAAAAAGAGAGCTTTAATTTCACGCAATCATAATTTGGTTTTAAGTTAGGCATGCAGGTAGAAAGACAGACATACAGACGAACTGAGAGGCAGGCAGAGATGACGTCACTATTGCCGTGGGTCAGGACAGTAAGAGATCACAAAAAATCAGTGACACACTCGGCGCCACTTCCACTTTTCTTCTCACCAAATGTTGACGTCATTTGTTATCTATTACTGAATAAACACACGACAACAAAGTTGTGTCAAGAAAGCTGAAAAAGGAAAAATTTATTCCTGATACCTACCAGCAGGAATAGAACACAAAGGTTCCAATATGATAAATCCCTGAGATGGAGAACATGAACCACACCAACCTCCACACTTGGCAGACACCACTGCACCATCAGGAGACTTCTGGTAGTCCTGCATCGTCAAACTTTCCGGCCATCCCGAAAATTTCCAGTTCACATCGTTCCGAACACGAAGTCTCGTCCCGCTCAAGTCAACCTTGAACTGACCTTTCCGGCAGTTACCATGATTAGACGAATAACAATCCCCAGCTTTGCCATATGGGATGTCTTTACCTCCCTGAGTCTGCGCGAAGGTGAAAACATTGCTCAAAATTTTCATGGTTGTGATATCAAGGCGCACTTTGTTGAAGTAAGTGGTGCCTCGATCTGAGTACAATGTGGATTGCACAGCACCACTGCAGTCGCCCCCATTTTGGAGCCGCTGGGCATACACATTAGCAAAGTTGTTCCCCGTACCCGACTCCAAGGTGATGAACTCTTGCGGCGTGTTAGATGACATATTATGACAGTAGATTCTCGTTGGATCTTTGCAACTGTCGCTTAGATGAAGCAGGTAATGGCCGTCAGAAGAGTACCCGAATGCTTTCACTTCTGCGCAGCTGCGAAACTCTGTTTAGAATTGAAATTGAATTAAATTCAAAATCGTTTAGGTTGCTACTGCAATCCTCTAACGAACCCAAACAAAAACAGCTGAAAAAAAAACTTGTTACAGTTAATGCAGATGTTTTTATTTTGAAACAAATGAACTAATTAGAGCGGCTGCACTTTGCCGCCCGGTCAAACTGAGGCACTATCCACGCAAATGCGATTTCGTTTGAAAACGCATTGTTTTTGACATGTTTTTGCTCATAGTACATAAAAAAATGCCAAAGCCGCTGATGAAAACGGAGACTTTCGCGAACGGTGTAAAAATTGGAGCGTTTTGATGACAAACCGTTTTCATAAGGCACGATTTCTTATGTGGATAAGTGAAAACAAAAGATTTTGAAAACAGTTTCCCAAAAAGTCACTTACTGTCACAGACAAAAGTCTCCTTCTTTCATGGGCAAGATGAGACATCACAAACAATTATTTTAGCTACAATGCGCGAAGGCTGAAAACAAACAAGCAACAATTTTTACCGCGGTTTTATTCAACCCAGCGTACGCGAAGAAGACACAAGTTTGCAGGGAACTTCTTTTGAAAGCAGTCTTTCGTTTTTAGATTTCCTTACCTTTACTCACACTATGTGGCAATTTCTTTGCCTCCTCTGTATCTTTACTTGGCTCGGGTATAACTATGAGGTTGATCCCCGAGGAGATCTTCTCCCACTTGTCTATGCCCGGCTCCTCCGTGATGGCAAATACAATGACCTTCACTGCACTGCTTCTAAAATTGGTGATATCGTTCCGGATCTCAGTGGAATTCTCATCGAAGTTTCCCTGGGTCAGCACAACAAGAATATTCTCCGCAGATAGCCGCTCGCCTTTTTCTGTTGTGAAAACTTCATCTCGTACTTTTGTAAAAGAACCGCTCAGTGTACCTGGTTCTCCGCCAGGGCCAGGTATGCTGTTCATGAAACTTGTAAGATTTGCTTTGCTGTAACCGTCATTAAAGAAGACCCTGGCAATCGCAGGACCATTGTAGTCCACTAGAGAAACACGAGTTTTGTCATCGGATATCTCATATTCATTAGCAAAGTTCTTCAAGATGGCTACCATTCTTGCAAAGACTGAAGACGCTTGAGTTCCAGACGCACCGATTACAAATGCAATGTCGACGGCTTTTTCTACAGAATACAACAAAAACAAAAAGAATATACAGCGTGAGGCTAGGACCGCACGGTTCACTATGGATTAAGGTGACCCACAGATAGAAGTATAGTTTAATGTAGTTTTAATAAGCCAGCAAAACAGATTCAATTTACGGATCTGGGAACTTTAAAATCGCTTTCTTTCTAAATGAGATGATACCCCTAAAATCATTAGCAATAAAATTCTCGCTTTCATACGTACTAGAAGAATCAAAACTGACGTCGATCTCCTTTGTAACAACATATTCGAGAAATGAATCATATTGATATGGATAAAGGTTTGGGATAATAGCTGGAGTATTCTAACACCGGGGTAAGAGATTCCATAAGCGGTCATGACTACAACCCGTAGTCAGTATTTCCGCTATATCGTATCATATTGTCTTCTTCATCGGCAAATCTAGGAGTCGGGAGAATAACATGTCACTTCTCCCGTGATCATACCAAGTTAGCAGCCCCAATTGATAGCGCTGCTTCATCATCATTTCTTCATGATCACCAGCGAATGAATTTGAGGCCTTTAGCAAAGTGAGCCATCGGCGGAGAGGTATACGAAGGAGTCTGGTACTAATAAATGTGAGAGCCAGTCCCTTCAAGGCTTCAAACTTTGTAGAGGAAAACAAGTTAGCACGCGTGCCGCGGGGGGGGGGGGGGGGGGGGATAGTAATGAAGGCTTACAGGTAGGTTATGTGGATTAACAAGGTCGCACCGTAAATTTCAACACTACATCCGGGAAAGAAGGCGGGATTTCATTGTTTTTGATTCCCTCGTGTTCTCGATCAAAGGTCAATTCCTGTTAAAATACGTCCAAACAGCTGATCTTATTTTATCATCTCACATTCTTCTATTTTCATCATCTACTCTATGAGAAACTCAAAAGTTATCCAGATCTTTTTCATGTTGTTCACTAAGAGTGAAAATAATTGTCTTATCACGTAAGTTAAAACCGCGATGCCGAGAAAGGCAAAACCTGTATTTCACACTGTCAAAACCATCGGAAATGAAAATTGTATTGCAGTAGTTTAATTTATGATCAGAGGCTCATTTTTCACATGTTCGATGACTTAAAAACCTTAAAGAGCCCAAGGAAATGATAGGGTCTATTTCAAGAAAGATACGACGGCGATAGGAACAAGACCTTAGCGAAACAAAAGATTTAATGAGCGCAACTCAGCACGTTTGTTTTGAAAATTTGCAACGACATTTCTCAGCCTTACAATGAAAAAGAAAAAGAAAAAACAGTGTAAAACCGCCATGTTCTGCATGTGAACTATTGGAAAGGAAATTTTGACAGAAATTCATCCATATCACTATTTTTTTCTATTTTAACAGATCGTTTTTTTTAGCTGTCGTGACATCGTAAATTTCCAATTTTAACTCCTATTACGAGAAATGAATATGCAAAACTTAACTTTTAACTCATGCACTTTAAATGGGTGCGTTTTGCGACAAACAAGCTTCAGTGAAAAAACTACGAAACCTTATAAAATGGACATAGAGATAATAAAAATGTATATTTGAAATTTAAGAGTAACGAATCAACTGTGAAATTAGACCTTCAATTTCCATGTCGCAGTAAACCAAAGCTGTCTTTCCAGATGCACTTAAATCCAACCAGTATTTCTTGCTGATGACGTCTTTACCTTCGCTCGCTTTTATTTCCCGACACGACTCTGCAGGCAGTTCTGGAATGGATCCCAGAGTAGCTGTTACATAAAGTAGATAAAAGAAGCACAAGAATTAGCCGTTTATTCTCTTGCTGAACAGAACCTCGATTGCACACAATTCAGACTCGGCCACCGGGGATAGCTATGGTTGTAAAGTATCTAATGCATACCTCTGCCAAAAAAACGTACGTGATAAAACCGAGAAGGGTCTGAGTGGAAGTTCTTAGGTCTTGCCTCTCTGGTTCGGTTATTCAGTTCACAAGACTTTTTCCCGATTACGTAATTGTAACTCTGGCACCTGATTTCTCTTTCACAGCTGATGTCACACTCGTGGATGGCAGTTACTGAGATCTTCTTGAAGACAAATCCGTGTAGAGCCATTCCGCTCATGCTTCTTTCTCGTCTGCATTGTTTATCAGCGGATACGATGGCCATCAAGAGGCGAACGTTGAAGAACAAACACACTTTCCTCCACATTAAATGACCCGACGATGAGACAAAAAAATGAGTGAGTTTGTTCTGTCTGCTGTTGTGGAGGGTAGATCGAGTCGATCAATATTCAGAACTGTTCTAACTACTTTTCAAAGCAGTGAAACTATTCTCAGCAATATTTATCAGTAGCTCACAAAAGTGTTCCTCATTTCAGTTTGTTATGAAGATTTTGCTTTTTTTTGGCGGGTTTCACAATTCTCCTGATTAATTGTGAAACTTAATCGATTCAAGCTGTCCTGTCATAGAGGTCCTTAATATGTTGGTGCTATGGTTACAAAACAAAACAGTTATAGTGGCGAAGAAAAACTTCTTCATCTGTTTTCTCTTGCAGCCGTTAAAATAACTGTAGTTATCCGCCTGAAGGTCAGTTATCTCAGTATCTGCTAGAGGAACAAATATCACCGCGGAAAAAGGTCCATGAAGAAGAAAACATTGACCAAAATAAAAAAAAGTCCTGAACTGCAAGAAATATTTTCATGCGTGTTCATAAAAAATTAATTCTCTTGAAGTTTTTCTAACCCTCAATATAATTTTCATTTGTTATTCATTTGAGGAGTAATTGGATTGTGTTAGGAATGGCTTTAGGCGACATCACGATAAATATCCGATCCCAATTTTTTAAATTTAATTTCGCCACCTGTAGAGCCGGAAAAGTGAGTTAAAAATTAGGTAAAAGTCTTGAGAGAAAACTATACTAGATATACTATCTGTTTAGACACGAGCCTTTCTCTGGATATTTCCGAAGAAATCGAAGATGCGAAGATCACCGCAGAAAAAACGAAGACTTCGCAAATTGCATGATTAATTCTGAAATTTAATCGATTCAGCTGTCCTTCATAGAAGTCCTTAATATGTTGCTGCTATGGTTACAAAACAAAACAGTTATAGTGGCGAAGAGAAACTTCTTCGTCTGATTGTTGTCAGTAGAATGTTCTTCATTCACTTGACTCTGATGATGACTTCCGCACAGGTTGTCGAAACGTTAGTCACTACCACCGACAACAGTCCTTCTCAGGACTACACTCACCCGGACGATCAGACTACACCTTCACATGTTACCCCCGGGCTCAAGCCATTTACTGCATTGTCTTTATTGTTCACCACTAGATTTTCTTCCGCGCGCCAGTTGAAAAACAGTCAAAACCCACCAAAATGCAGATCAATCAAATGTTTATCCATGCGTACAGCCTGTCACAAATGTCAATAACTCGCAACCGGACATTGGCTAAATAATACGAGAAAATATTTCACGGACGGGCATTATCCATCCGGGTACTTTCCGCGGGCCGGCACTATCCATCCGGGCATTTTCCGCGGACGGGCACTATGGGCTGATAGTGTCTCACTACGGATGAACACTATCGCGTCACGTGATCGATTTAAACCAATAAGAATCGGAGAAAATTTAGTGGTGAACTATAACTTTGACTATCACCAACTATCATTCATTTTGAGCTTGACACACGTTGGGGAATAGCGAACTTCAGGCCTCGACATAGTACCAGTTTCTGAAAAAAAACTGAGTTCGTACGATGAGATGTTTAAGATGTGTTCATTAACATTGACTTTCATGTTAAAAAGCCCCGAGATCTTTCGAGTGTGCA
>NC_142521.1:2150000-2165000 GCF_964205215.1 Stylophora pistillata | reverse complement strand
TTTATAATCTGTAGTAACCTCGTGAAATAGTACGAATAAAGAGTTCCGTCGTCGTTTCGTTTCCACCAATTTCAACATCCCCCTTTCGTTTCTCCTTTAATCCATTCCGTTGTCCGTCCTCTCTTCCACCAACGCTCTCCAGATTTATCCTCCGTACATTCCTCCAAAAAATCGATTACTAGTAAGCAAGCTGCCACCCTCTTTCGTCGTGATAAATTCATACTTCAACAAGTTTGTTTGTCTCACGCGAAGCAATGTTAGTGTTCATATTTTACGCGGAAATAGCCTGGAACTAGCTGCTCGCGTGACTTTGCTCGCGCGACTGCCGGTGAACTATTTAACAACTATTTACCAAAGTGGAGGTGGTTAGTGGTGGATATTTACCGAGCCGCGAAGCGGCGAGGTAAATATCCACCGCTAACCACCGACACTGAGGTGAATAGTTGTTTTAGTATATACTAAAACAGTGAGATAATATACACCACCGTCGTTAATTTGAGTGATTTCTTCGCTTGTCACGGATGTAAGCCGGGACGCCATTTTTTCCCGAGTTGCTCGGAGGTAAATAGCAAAGGATATTCGGAGTTTGACTAGCCAATCAGAGCGCGCCTTCAACGCTATCCACTGTTTTAGCATATACTCATATCAACTATCACGAACTTTTTTGGCCGTTTGACCATGCGAATGATAGTTGGTGATAGTTGATGATAGTTTGAAGAGAATCAACTATCATCGACTATCATGCGCCGTTTGACCAAGGCTTTAGGAATGGTTTCTAGACGACATCAAGATAGATATCCGATCCCAAATTCCTTTTTTTAATCTTGTTCAACCTCGTTCCCAGGGTCTTATCCCTTGGTTATTTTGTTATATTCAGAGCCGGAAAAGTGATTAAAAATTAGGTAAAAGTTTTTAGAGACAAATTATACTAGATTTAACAGCTGGCTTATGCGTCGGCGTAGGATACAAATTAGAAAACAACGATGAATTCCATAGGTAAAAGGAATGAGAAGAGCACTCCACAAAGAATTCCAGGTGCAAGTAAGTACTAAATTTGTTCCAGTTTACAAAAAAGCAAAATACTTGAGACTTCTTCCCAGCTTTTTCAACCCTTTTAATCTTAAGTTTTGACTCAAACAACACAATTTCATCTGTCCATTGCATTTTCTGCTTCAGTTTCGGATATCAGTTTCCCGTGTAGTCAAAGAAATGCTAGCATGCAAAAATAAAAATAACAGCTGTAACTTTGCCAGGAGTTGAGATTTTATTTTTACCATAAATGAATGAATATATCTGAAATAATGACTTGAGTGACTTCTATTATCATGAAAATCGTTCAACCCTTGACGAAGTGACTTGGTATCGCTGGAAAAGTTATTCCTCCTTGAGGAGGACTGAGATGGCAATGAGACCAGCGGACGTCTGACTTACTTTGCTTTTTGTCTTCAGATAGCCTTCGGTTAACAGCATAGCCGATTATTCACCACTCACTTGCAACATCGACAGAATCTCAATCAAGGCCAAATAAGCCTTTCATGTTTGATATCCCTGATAATGTACGGCCGATTTTCTAAAACTGTTCTAGCATAGTTCCATTGGTTTGCTTTGTTTTTTTCTCGTTTTGCATTCGTTCTTAAACCAGTTTCCGATTGCCACGTAAATGTTCAATTTGAATAATCAAATAAGAGCGATACATCGATGTAATTTACGTAGGAGGCCCAACAAGGGGTTCTTTGGATACTGTATTTTGGATAAGACATTCTCAGGATACACGATACTTCCGGAAAAAGTTAAAGGGATACGGTATATTTAGAATATAGAGATTCAAGAACGTCGAACTGTAGAATTGAAGGGATAAAAACCACAGCAATTAACAGGATAGGGCGTATTTAGGCCACGATTTGAAGAAAACGAAATACTAGATTTTTATCGGTTGCTGTCGAGTCACCAGAAAAGACTTAAAACCCTGCAAAGTTCCTTCATTTTCCTACTATTTTAGGCTTTATGTATGAACTTACTTTTGAACTTACTGACTATAGTCGAAACTTCCTATCATTCTTTTCAGTCACAATTTGTAAACATAAAAACAAAAGATTGTGTACGGACAAGCCGGAGCTCTCGATCAAAACTGCACAGCTGGGTTTTTATTTTGACTTTTGCCGGCTTTATTCATCAGTCTTTTCTCCTAACTATGAAAGAAAAATAGTTCATTTAATGGGCATTAGGTAAGGGTCTCAATAGGGGTATCACCTTGATGGTTGACGGTTAAAAGTAAACCCTTTTGACGGTTGACGGTAATTAGATTTTAGGTCATTTGACGAGTGACGGTGAAATGTTTGGAATGTCGTTTGTAAAACGAACTAAACACGCGAAATTTGGCTGTAATTTTTCATAATGACTTGTCTGTAAAGATCCGTTTAGTTATAACACCTTTTATTCACAAATGGCTAACGTTTTACGACTCCGGAAGTGTTTCCTCACCGGAAGTCATTTCGTCGTCGCCAACCAGGTTTACTCGCGATCGACTAGAAGTTAAAGAACTTACATATATGTATTTTTGTAATATATCAAAACTTTAATTTATAAACAACAGAGCTTGACCACAATTAAGGAAATTGCTTAGTTTTCAATTAAAGATATCTGAGATATTTGACGGCTAATACTGGCTTGCTTATTTCACGATTAACGTTAAAAAAAATTGCGTTTTCAGGACGGTTGACGGTTAATATTCTTGGCCATTTGACAATTGACAGTTAACCCCACTGAGGCCCACTTAGATTACCTTTTCAGAAATCTTACGATTATTGCGTGTTATTCACTTGTCTTTACATAACTTGGTGGTAAAAATATAAGACCTAGTTCTGGGTTATGAGCGTCGGACTGTAGATGATAATAATCCTTATCGATGGACTGACCTCCTTCAACTCTTGAACATGATGGTTGAACTGCATTTGTCTTGTGAGGATCGATTAGCCCTTCCGACCCTGATGAAATGCAGTTACTAATTCTGTCAGTACCGCCGTGCCAGTATCGTATTCCTAAAGGCGTCAGTGTTCATCCACAGCAAGTGAGGAGTCTAAACTGGACAGTAATAAATCATATCATGACATTCACTTATATCTCTATTATTTTTTATTTGTATTTATTTTTATATTTATAAACTTCGCCAGATTTAGCAGGAGAGATCTCACAGAACTAATGTTCCAGTAACGAGGCTCCTAAACAACCCATCCATCCCATCCCAGGGGAGGACATCCATCACACAGTAATCTCATGCGGGGGAAATTAACGTCTCCTACCCCAACCCTGCAGGAGACGGGACCTCTATTTATTCGTCCCTATCTGAGAAGACTAGAATATCTAACCATTTCTTGATGTTATAGAAAGGTAGGAAATTCTTCTCAATTATTTTAAGACCCTGAGTGTTGGTCCGGCCGAGGCTCGAACCCTCGACCTTCCGCACAACAGTCCAGCGGCAGGGTAATGGGCTCCTGCCAGAGCTCTATCCATTGAGCTAACCGGGAGACGGTCAGCAAATTACAATTTTAGCTATTCACACCCACTGACATATGAGAATTGGATTCCTTACAAAGAATTGCAGGCAAAAAAACTAAAAAGAAGGTGGCCATGCAGTCATAATTTTGTTTTAACTAGGCTAAGGCGTGCACGTAGACAGACAAATAGACAAACTAAGAGGGAGGCAGTGCTGACGTCACTATTGGTCAGGTCAGGACAGCAAGAGATCCCAAAAAATCAGTGACACACTCGGCGCCACTTTTTTGTTCTTTCCAAATTTTAACGTGATCTTTTATCTATTACTGAACAAACGCACGAAATCTATTTAGTAATTTCACGGTCAGTGGTGTCAAGAAAGCCTTAAAAGGGGCAAATAAGACGATTATGAGTTTTACCTACCAGCAGGAATGGAGCACAAAGCCTCCAGTATCATAAATCCCCCAGATGGCTCACATGAACCACACCAACCTCCACACTTGGCAGACACCACTGCACCATCAGAAGACTTCTGGTAGTCCTGCATTGTCAAACTACTCGGGTATCCCGATGCTTTCCAGTTCACATCGTCCCCATCACGAAGTCTCGTCCCGCTCAAGTCAACCTTGAACTGACCTTTGCGGCAGTCACCAGAATTAAACGAATAGCAATCGCCAGCTTTGCCATATGGGATGTCTTTACCCTCCTGAGTCTGCGCGAAGGTGAAGACACTGCTCAAAATTTTCATGGTTGAGAGTTCAAGGCGCACTTTGTTGAAGTAAGTAGTGCCTCGATCTCGGTACAATGTGGATTGCACAGCGCCACTGCAGTCGCCCCCATTTTGGAGCCTGTGGGCATACACATTAGCAAAGTTGTTCTCCGTACCCGACTCCAAGGTGATGAACTCTTGCAGCGTGTTAGATGACATATTATGGCAGTAGATTCTTGTTGGGTCTTTACAACTATCGCTTACATGAAGCAGGTAATGGCCGTCAGAAGAGTACCCGAATGCTTTCACTTCTGCGCAGCTGCGAAACTCTGTTTAGAATTGAAATTCAATTCAATTTAAAATCGTTTAGGTTGCTACTGCGATCTTCAAACCAACCAAAACGAAAAACAGCTGTAAGAAAATCGTTTCCTGCATTAGCTGTAACAGGGGCCTTGTTACAGCCAATGTGAATGTTTTCATTGTGAAACAAACGAACTAATTAGAGCCACTACACTTTGCCACTCGCTCGAAACTGAGGCACCATTCACAAAAAATGCGATCTCGTTTGAAAACGCATTGTTTTTGATAAGTTTTAGCCTATCTTACATACTAAAATGCCCAAGCCACTGATGAAAAGGAAGACTTTCGCGAACGTGTAAAAGTTGTAGCCGTTTTAAAGACAAATCGTTTTTAAAAGGCTCGGTTTCTAATGTGGATAAGTGAAAACAGAATATTTTGAAAATGGTTTTCCAAAACGTCCCCCATCGTCATAGACAACAGTCTTTTTTGAACTAATGTTATGCGCAAGGTGAGACATCACAAACATTTATTTAAGTTACGATGCACAAAGGCCACGAGAGTGCTCAATTAACGAAAGCTCAAATTCTCCATGGACAAAATTTCCCTTAAAAACTCTCGAACCAAACAAATCAATTTGATTCTTTCATTTGGCCAGACGAGCGCATGAGCTGTGAAAACTTGTGACGTCAGTTTTCGTCTCGGTCCCGTGGAATCCCGTAAAAACCCGAGATAACAAAAGCTGAGGGGATACTTGGGCGTAATCATAACATCGTTGATTTTTTAATATCGAAACATCTGGTCAATTTTGCGCGTATCATGGCAGAAAACCAGTATATCGGCACGAAAAAGAGCTCTGTTGAAATAAACATTTATGCAAAGGATTGCCTCCTGCAGGCGGTAGTTTGTGTTTCAGCCCGGCAAATATTAATATTCGGTCGCCATATTGGACGGGTGGAAGGTTTGGGACGAGTGACATGACACAGCAAGGGGAGGTGGGGGGGAGGGGAGAAAAATCTGACTGGAATTAGCTTACAGTGTACCCGTTTGAGAGCCAAATAAAATACTAATTAGACAAAAGGATACAAATCAGAAAACATCGATCAATTACATGGGTAAAAGGAATGAGAAGATAACTCCACAAAGAATTCCGGGTGCAAGTGAGTACTAAATTTGTTCCAGTTTTAACAAAAACAAAATACTTGAGACTTCTTACCAACACTTTTAATCTCAAGTTTTGACACGAACAACACAATTTCATCTGTCCATTGCATTTTCTGCTTCAGTTTCGGATATCAGTTTCCCGTATAGCCAAAGAAATGCTAGCATACGCCTTCTTCGTCGTTTTGCACGGCCCCTACTGCACAAAACAACACAAACGTAATGCAAATTACAAGAATAGCCCAGGGATTGCGGAACATCGCGGACATCTGCGAAGAAGTACTTTTCAATCGTCGATTTACATATATTTTCTCGCTCCAACACGTACGAATTTGGGGCCAAAATGTTTATCAGATCCCAGGCTTTCCAGATCAACCCCGTACATACGCGACATACGCATGTTTTAAATGACTAGGCCGCTTGAAGTGATGAGTTTGTTTTGGCCGAGCGGTCAATGCCAGTCACGACTTCTTTCAAGTTCGACGACTTCGAAGCCCGATTTACATGGTTTATTTTTCACTTTTCCAAAGTATTTTGCGACTTCTAGATAGAGTAATAAATATATATCGTAAATCTAACCGTACATTTAGATAAAGTTATCGTTAACTTTGTCTAGTTCTGCTTTTCGCCAAAACATTAACAATTTCCGATATCATTTTGTGTCACTATTGGGGGCCTGGAAACGAAAAACAAATTAGAGGCAAATGTCATGTAATTTTTTGGCATGAATAAGCATAACAGCTGTAACTTTGCCAGGAGTTGAAATTTTATTTTTGTCACAAATGAATTTAAAATCTGAAATAATGACTTGAATGACTTCTATTATCATGGAAAGCACTCAGCCCTTAACGAGGTGACTTGGTATCGCTGGAAAAGTTATTCCTCCTTGAAGAGGACCGAGATGAAAGTGAGACCAGCAGACTCCTGACTTAATTAATTCCGCCTTCTTATCTTCAGATAGCCTTCAGTTAACAGCATAGCTATTATTCACTTCTGACTTACAATAACGACGGAATCTCAATCAAGGCCAAATAAGCCTTTCATGTTTGATATCCCTGATAAAGTACGGCGGATTTTCTAAAAAATCGTTCTAGCATAGTTTTTTCAGTTTGTTTTGTTTTCTCTCGTTTTGCATTCGTTCTTAAACCAGTCTCTGATTGCTATGTAAATGTTTAATTTAAATAATCAAATAAAAGAGATGTAATATACAAATGAGGTCCCATTAGTGGTTCTCTGGATACTGTATGTTTGTATAAGAAATTACCGGGATACAGGATACCTAAGGAAAAAATTAACGGGATGTGGTACATTTAAAATATAGAGATTCAGAAGTGTCGAACTGGAATTGAGGGGATAAAAAAAAACCACAGGATACGGTATATTTAGGCAAAAAATTAAAGGACACGAGAGACTCGCCCCTCTCCAGTGCGGCCATACATTTCAGCGATTCCTGTCGAGTCCGAGCAAGTTTTCATTCTGTGAAATTTTGGTCACCAGGGTCGAGTTGTTCAAAGGTGGGTTAAGATAACCCAGGGTTAGTGTGAAATTTGATTTCAGATCCGAAAGCTTTAAAAGAAAATTAAGTTTATTTCCACTTGTTTACAATATTTGATGATTGAATGAGCTAAAAAGAATTGGGAAAATTATCCCAAAACAGCTTTTGAACAAAGAATATAGAAACCTGGATTAAAATTTAACTTTGGATTAGCGCTAATCGGTCTTCGAACAACTGAGCCCAGAAATGAAAGAAAACTGTCATTTTCCTACTATTTTAGGTTTTGTATGTGAACTTACATTTTGAACTTACTGACCGGTGGAAACTTTCCATCATTACTTAGGGTTAAACGACATAAAAAACAAAAGATTGTGTACGGACAGGGAGCTCCCAATGAAAACTGCACAGCTGTGTTTTTATATTTGACTTTTGCCGGCCTTCTTCATCAGTCCTTTTCTCCTAATTATGGACCACTATAACGGAAAACAAATTCATTCAATCGGCATTAGATTACCATTGAATTGTTTTAGAAATTATGCGATCATTGCGTGTTATTCACTTGTGTTTACATAACTTAGTGGTAGAAATATAAGACCAAGTCCTAGATTATCAGTGTCAGACTGTAGATGATAATGATCCTAATCGAGCGAATGACCTGCAGTTGTCTTGTAAGGATCATCGAGATGGCTCTTCCTACCCTGATGAAATAAAATTAAAAATTCTGTCAGTACCGGGCCAGTATCGCACCCCTAAAGGCGTCAGTCATTCATAGTCAGTGAGGAGCCTAAACTATACAATGATAAGTCATAATTATTATGACATTCACTTGTACATGATCTCAGCAAATTATAATTTTAGGCATTCACACCGCCCACTGACATCAGATTTAAGGTTTGGATTCCTGACACAGAACTACAGGCAAAAGAAAACATAAAAAGAGAGCTTTAATTTCATGCAATCATAATTTGGTTTGTTAGGCATGCAGGTAGAAAGACAGACATACAGACGAACTGAGAGGCAGGCAGAGATGACGTCACTATTGCCGTGGGTCAGGACAATAAGAGATCACAAAAAATCAGTGACACACTCGGCGCCACTTCCACTTTTCTTCTCACCAATTGTTGACGTCATTTGTTATCTATTACTGAATAAACACACGACATCAAAGTTGTGTCAAGAAAGCTGAAAAAGGAAAAATTTATTCCTGATACCTACCAGCAGGAATAGAACACAAAGGTTCCAATATGATAAATCCCTGAGATGGAGAACATGAACCACACCAACCTCCACACTTGGCAGACACCACTGCACCATCAGGCGACTTCTGGTAGTCCTGCATCGTCAAATTATTCGGCCATCCCCAAAATTTCCAGTTCACATCGTCCCGAACACGAAGTCTCGTCCCCCTCAAGTCAACCTTGAACTGACCTTTCCGGCAGTTACCAGAATTCTTCGAATAACAATCCCCAGCTTTGCCATATGGGATGTCTTTACCTCCCTGAGTCTGCGCGAAGGTGAAAACATTGCTCAAAATTTTCATGGTTGTGAAATCAAGGCGCACTTTGTTGAAGTAAGTGGTGCCTCGATCTGAGTACAATGTGGATCGCACTGCACCACTGCAGTCGTCCCAATTTCTGAGCCGCTGGGCATACACAATAGCAAAGTTGTTCTCCGTACCCGACTCCAAGGTGATGAACTCTTGCGGCGTGTTAGATGACATATTATGGCAGTAGATTCTCGTTGGGTCTTTGCAACTGTCGCTTAGATGAAGCAGGTAATGGCCGTCAGAAGAGTACCCGAATGCTTTCACTTCTGCGCAGCTGCGAAACTCTGTTTAGAATTGAAATTGAATTAAATTCAAAATCGTTTAGGTTGCTACTGCAATCCTCTAACAAACCCAAACAAAAACAGCTGAAAAAAAAACTTGTTACAGTTAATGCAGATGTTTTTATTTTGAAACAAATGAACTAATTAGAGCGGCTGCACTTTGCCGCCCGGTCAAACTGAGGCACTATCCACACAAATGCGATTTCGTTTGAAAACGCATTGTTTTTGACACGTTTTTGCCCATCGTACATACTAAAATGCCAAAGCCGCTGATGAAAACGGAGACTTTCGCGAACGGTGTAAAAATTGGAGCGTTTTGAAGACCTTAACGAAACAAAAGATTTAATGAGCGCAACTCAGAAAGTTTGTTTTGAAAATTTGTAACGACATTTCTCAGCCTTACTATGAAAAAAAAAAAAAAAAAAACAGTGTGAAATCACCATGTTCTGCGTGCATACTATTGGAAAGGAAATTTTGACAGAAATTCATCCACATCACAATTTTTTCTATTTTAACAGAACGTTTTTTAAAGCTGTCGTGACATCTTAAATTTCCAATTTTAACTCCTATTACAAGAAATGAATATGCAAAACTTAACTTTTAACTTAGACACTTTAAGTGGGTGTGTTTTGCGACAAACAAGCCCCAGTGAAAAAACTACGAAACCTCATAAAATGAACATACAGATAATAAAAATGTATATTTGAAATTTAAGAGTAACGAATCAACTGTGAAATTAGACCTTCAATTTCCATGTCGCAGTAAACCAAAGCTGTCTTTCCAGATGCACTTAAATCCAACCAGTATTTCTTGCTGATGACGTCTTTACCTTCGCTCGCTTTTATTTCTCGGCACGACTCTGCAGGCAGTTCTGGAATGGATCCCAGAGGAGCTGTTACATAAAGTAGATAAAAGAAGCACAAGAATTAGCCGTTTATTCTCTTGCTAAACAGAACCTCGATTGCACACAATTCAGACTCGGCCACCGGGGATAGCTATGGTTGTAAAGTATCTAATGCATACCTCTGCCAAAAAAACGTACGTGATAAAACCGAGAAGGGTCTGAGTGGAAGTTCTTAGGTCTTGCCTCTCTGGTTCGGTTATTCAGTTCACAAGACTTTTCCCCGATTACGTAATTGTAACTCTGGCACCTGATTTCTCTTTCACAGCTGATGTCACACTCGTGGATGGCAGTTACTGAGATCTTCTTGAAGACAAATCCGTGTAGAGCCATTCCGCTCATGCTTCTTTCTCGTCTGCACTGTTTATCAGCGGATACGATGGCCATCAAGAGGCGAACGTTGAAGAACAAAGACACTTTCCTCCACATTAAATGACCACGATGAGACAAAAAAATGAGTGAGTTTGTTCTGTCTCCTGTTGTGGAGGGTAGATCGAGTCGATCTGTATTCAGAATTGTTCTAACTACTTTTCAAAGCAGTGAAACTATTCTCAGCAATATTTATCAGTAGATCACAAAAGTGTTCCTCATTTCAGTTTGTTATGAAGATTTTGTTTTTTATTTTTTGCGGGGTTCGCAATTTTCCTGATTAATTGTGAAACTTAATCGATTCATGCTGTCCCGTCATAGAGGTTCTTAACATGTTGTTGCTATGGTTACAAAACAAAAGAGTTAAAGCCGCGAAGTGAAACTTCTTCGTCTGTTTTGTCTTTTAGCCGTTAAAATAACTGTAGTTATCAGCCTGGAGGTTAGTTAAATAATTTGAATATATCAACAAAGTTGAAATGGTAAATTGGACACCGTTAAGATCATAAAAGCTGACGTTACGAGCGTTAGCCCTTCGTCGTTCGCTCCGACGAAGGGCTAACGCTCGTAACGTCAGCTTTTATGATCTTAACGGTGTCCAATTTACCATTTCAACTTTGTTGATATATTCAACTTATTTCGTTACCCCCACGGACGCAGCCCCAAACAATTTCTTTAGAAACTATCAGCCTTTATTCATGGAGGTTAGTTAACTCAGTATGTCTGCTAGAGGAACAAAAGGTCCATGAAGAAGAAAACATTGACCAAAATAAAAAAAATGTCCAGAACTGCATATTTACATGCGTGTTCAGAAAAAATTAATTCTCTTAATGTTTTTCTAACCCTTAATATAATATAATTGTCATTTGTTATTCATTTGAGGAGTAATTGGATTCTGTTAGAAATGGCTCTAGGCGACATCACGATAGATATCCGATCCCAATCTTTTTTTTAATTTCGCCACCGTGTAGAGCCGGAAAAGTGAGTTAAAAATTAGGTAAAAGTCTTGAGAGAAAACTATACTAGATATACTATCTATTAAGACATGAACCTACCTCTGGATATTTCCGAAGAAATCGAAGATGCGAAGATCACCGCGGAAAAAACGAAGATCTCAAGATTGAAGCGAAGACCTGAAAATTGACTAAAATTTGCGTAATGAAATTGAACACTTAGATATAAAACTGTCAAAACTCGTAAACACTATAGAAAATATCTGTTATTTCTGAATTTTGGCAATTGAAAAACATTTCACTGCGATTGTGAACGGTGTCAACAGTCATAGAACACTGAACTTCGAACATAGTCACCTCGAAGAATTGACGAAAGAGATGGCCTCCGGTATCGGGGCCCTAAAGCGAATTAGGCACCTGATCCCAGCATCAACCTTACATCTCATTTACCAAGCTTTATTAAAACCTTACTTTGATTACTGTGACATTGTTTGGGGTAGCTGTGTGGGAAAACGCTACGAGACAAACTCCAGAAATTGCAGAATAGAGCAGCCCGTGTGCTGACATTCTCTCAGTGACAATGATGCTGATGCAACTGAGCTACTCGAGTTTTTAGGGTGGAAAAATCTTGCACGCCAGCAGGAAATCAGTAAAGCCACCATGATGTTTAGATGTCTGCACGGGCTAGCTTCAGAGTATCTGTATTCAAAGTTTACGTGGTGTGACTCTGCTTATGACCTCAGGGACTCTGAAAATAAGCTTAATGTTCCATTACCGCGCACTATTAACTATCGTGAAGTTTTTCTTACTGTTAACTGTCACTATTATTTATCCGAGAAGTAATTAGATTGTGTCAGGATTGGTTTTTAGATGACATCACGATAGATATCCGATCCCAAATTTCTTTTTTTAATCTTGTTCAACCTCGTTCCCAGGGTGTTTTCCGGAAAAGTGATTAAAAATTAGGTAAAAGTCTTTCGAGAAAAACTCTACTAGATTTAACAATTGATTCATGCGTCAAACTCGATCTGCTCACTACGGTGACCAGATATTGCCATGATGTGGCGATTTTAGACACCGGCGTTTGATCACAAGGTGATCGCAGTGGCGCTGACGCTGAGGTTGGTGTAGACTTTCGGCAGTTTTGCTGCCTTGCTGATGCTTTTCATCATGTTGTCGAGCTTGTTGACTCCGATCGGTCATGCATCGTACCAAGCTTCATCGTAATTCCACTGCTTCTTCGGATATTGAAAAAATGCTTCGCTTTTGGGATTCAACTTCGCTATGTAAAAACTTCAACCGAGCCGGTGGCTGAAAACTGAATATATTGTTCTTGCTCTTTGTCTCAGGGTTTTAAAAGCGATTTCACAGCTGAAGAATGGGAAAATACTTCGGTAATTCAGCAGCTCAAATTGGAATAGCACCACCGGTTGGCGTACAAACTAACTTCAGTTACTGTTTAATGATCGCTGATAAGTTTGATGGGGGTCAGCTTCACATGAAGGTTTCTGGTTTGAACACATGTTAACAACAAGAATTTAAATTATCTTGTAAACACCTACTGGAATAAACCACTGATTCTCTTCTGTTTTAAAATGAATTTCTTCCCACTGCGATTTTTCCATCTTTCACTTGCCTACATTAATCATTCATAGTTTTGTTAACAAGTTCGACTTTCTAGGGATTTTTTAATCTTTAGCCGCCCGATTATTCTTCGTCGTTCGCTTTGAAGTTTTACAAAGTAACTTGTACAAATAAGGTTAAAATCAAAAGAGTACAAGGCAAAAACTACGGGCTGATATCAACCAACACTGAATAGCTCAACAGAAGAAGGACTAAGACAGGTGTGAGCCGCTTTTGTTTATCGCTGTCTTGTTTTGTAACCATAGCCACACAACATTTGCAGCACTCCTATAAAGGATGCTATAACTTAAAACTTTTACAGTTAATAGACCCAACTGAGGGGGTGACTAGTTCGTCATTCGCAAGGTAAGAAATATCTTAATGTGCACAGCACGCTAGGTGTTTCTTTGACCAGGTTGACAAGCTTCAAAAACGTTCTTCACGGAGAGTTTTTGGAGCACGACTATTTCTTTTAACCAGGTTTTTATCTTACTTCACTATTATCCTGAACATACTACATGTATATTCGTGATTGCAGCGTGATAGAGTCCGATTAATGTAAGACGGTGTTTTGGAATGTTACCAATAGTAAGACAGACTTTCACCAAAAAATTAAAAGCAAAGCACCGTTTCAAACATCAGCCCTTGGTGTTAAGTCACATCACAAAAAATTAAGGAGAGTATTTTTTGTTGCTTGTTTGTTTTTTATTGATGTTTTGCAGAAAAGTGATGAAATGTCGTGGACGGTGTGTTGGTTCTCCCTCGTCGTCATCTTGACGGGCATCGTCTCTGCTGATAAACAATGCAGACAAGAAAGGAGCGTAAGTGGAATGGCTCTGCAGGGATTTGTCTTCAAGAAGTGCTCAGTAACTACCATCCACGTGTGTAAAATCAATTATAACATAACCAAAGTAAAGCGCACGCTCTGATTGGTCAATTTAGCGTCCCCCATTTGCCCATGGGTGTACGCTGCTGACGTGAGCAAATGCAAAGACTATTTTCCCGCGCGCGGTTTTTTTTCTGGTCACGTAAGATTTGTTAAATAAAAGGGAACTCTTTAGCTACAATGTGTTAATGTTATGTTATAAAACAAATGGTAAATACCACAGCGTACACTATAGAGTTATGGATGCACTTGGGAGATTTGCTAAGCACTCAAGAAGCTAGAGTCGCTCTCGGCTATCGCCTCGAGCGACTCTTACGCTTCTTTCGTGCTTAGCAACCTCCCGCGTGCATCCATAACTCAATAGTGTACGCTGTGGTATTTACCATTTGTTACCTGTGAAAGAGAAATCAGGTGCCAAAGTTACAATTACGTAATCGGGGAGAAGTCTTGTGAACTGAATAACCGGACTATGGAGGCAAGACCCGGGGAGAACTTCAACTCAGACCCTGCTCGTTCTTATCACGGACGTTTTTTTTAGCAGAGGTATGCATTAGATACTTCAACCGCGGCCATAGCTATCCCCGGTACGATGGAGTCAAATTGTGTGCCGTCGAAGTTCTCTTTAATTTAGCGAGAGAATCAACGGTTAATAGGCCAATTTGGATGTTTCTCATGTTCAAACTTGGCTCCGAGGCTTGGGGGAATAAAACAAAAGAAATCACATTGAGGTTGAGGGATGAAAAACTAATGTTTTTCTTAAATTCCCCCCAAGCCACGGAGCTATGTTAGGATTTCAATATATCTAAAACTTTATCTACTTTACATTACAGCTCCTCTGGGATCCATTCCTGAGCTGCCAGCGGGGTCGTGTCGGGAAATAAAAGAGAGTGAAGGCAAAGACGCCGTCAGCAAGAACTACTGGTTGGATCTTAGTGGATCTGGGAAGGCTGCATTGGTTTATCGCGACCTGGAAAAGAAAGGTTTTTGTCCAAACACTTGATTTACTTTTTCATCATATCTTCATTTTCTTCTGTCTTTCTATTCTTAAAAAAAATTCCTATCTGTTTGTAGCTACTAACGCATGTTACATTACTTTAAACACAGCTTAACACTAGTCTTTTTTTTTCTTCTAGATATCGATGAATGTTCCACTGATACTCACGACTGTGACGTAAATGTTGGCTCTTACTGCACCAATGCTATCAGCTCTTTTACCTGCACGAGTAAGCAGAGATGTTTAGATGTCTTATTATCATTATGTGTAAGATCCGGCTATCAAAGTTCACAAAG
>NC_142521.1:2105000-2145000 GCF_964205215.1 Stylophora pistillata | reverse complement strand
ACAGCAAGTAAGAATTTTAAGCAAGTATCAATTCGTTCCTATATATAAACTCACCTTGACTGAGAGTGAGCTCTGAATTATTGTTAGCATCTTGTATACATAGCCAGGTTCAAATTGTTCACCAGTGATAAACTCCAGTTTTGAAGAAGGAGAACTGCCACCTAAAAGTTAAAGAAACAACAACAACAAAAAAACATGAATTACCCACTCAGAATAAAGAGTACCAATCAAGAGGATATTTTAGTAAAATATTCTTTCTTTATGAACAGTATGATTTTCAAGGACTGTTATGATTAAAATGAGGGGGATTATGCAAAACTCTAAACATTGTTATAATATACAAAATAACTGCAATTTGTAAGATCAAAAATCTGATATGACAGCCGCAACATGTAAAGTGAGCTTGCTTGCTCAGATCATTCACTTATGGCACTATTCTAAGAACAATTATCACAATTGTCGTACACACATACCTGGTTTAACCTTTGTGTTCTTAAACTCATTCATAAACAAAAAACTATTCTGTAAAAGAAAAATATTCATAATCTTCAAAAATATGCTTGAAAATGGAGTTGGGTTCTATTCCTTGCTTTGGTATACTGGTTAGCAAGTACATTTGTTTTGCATGAACACATTGTGGAAAAGGCAGCCATGCTTAATATTGGGCAGAACATCCTGGCCTCATAAATCACACTCCCCATCTTACAAAATTGAAAAAATTGTTTTAAAAGTGAAAAACTATTAAACTGAGGAAGGGTTGCCAATTTAACAATTTTTGAAAATGAAAGCGATATTTGCAGTAATGAACACAATTTAAACAGTAGTGAAAATAAGGCCTGAAAATTAAAAAATTCAGGCCTGTACAGGATTTGAACCCATGCCCTCCGCAATACTGGTGCAGTGCCCTATTGACTGAGCTAACAAGCCAACTGGCAGCTGGTCATTCTGTTGGTTTGTAATGAACCCATGAAGTGGTGAATCAATGATTGTGAATATTATATGAAAATCATATATGTGAACTGTGGTTTAAGAAATGAAAATGAAAACTGCACTTCACATATTTATATAAATTTTATATATATTCACAGTCATTAACAATTATTGATGAAATAGTTTTCCTCTACAAGAGGAGAAAATTTTCACTTACAGACTGTCTAAAATAGGTGTTGATGTTGGACCTCTTTCCTTTAATAAAGGCAACTGCCTCAGTAGGTTGAAAAATGGTGGACACCCCACCAGAGCTTGAAGAGTCTGATCACAGTTTAGGACAAAAAAACATTTGCTGTTCACAATACAAATGAGATCCAATCTGGAGTTAAAAAGACATTGCAGAGGCAATCAAGAAAGAAATGAATTCTGTCTTTCATCTAATTAATTTGTGGGACCTCTGCAACCTTTAAACCCCTAAGGGTGATAAGTAGCTTATTTCACCTTATAGCTATACTCTGCCGAATCACTCATTAAAACCATGAGAATGAAAGAAATGATTGTTAAACAAATTCTCTATGTCAGTGCCAAAGAAAATATACAGCACGAAGAATATGGCTACTGATTATAAGGTGTAAAGGGTTCAACTAAACATTTCCTAGTGTAACTGAAAAGATACAGCATTAATGTAACACCAGTTCCCTCGGTTGATCAGTCCTCTTGGGATGTAAGGTTTTTGGATGTATCCTAATTCTTGTCTTTGAATACTTTCTGCAAAATATTAATTTAAAAAAAGTCACAAAGGAATGTTTGAACTCAGTCTACAAGGTAAGTGTTACTTTTCTCAGTTATGATGACCTTTCAGTTCACTTACTGTCAGTAGTAACAATAAACCCATAAAATGAAAATGTGCATCAGAACTCAAGTCTCCTCTAGCCATTGCACTTCTGGAAAAATTTTTTTCCGTCTTCAGTCCTGATGCATAATTTAACCTTAGTTATATTCTACATCTCAAGATGAATTTCTTCACATCCTTTTTGTTTTATGAGATACACAATCTCATTACAGCCTAACTTTACGTACTGGTAACATTCAGCTGACAATTTTCACACACATACACATGCACACACACACACACACACACACAGGCACGCACGCACGCACATGCACACAAACAGTGCAACACTTACAGTCCATACTTGGTGTCCCCTTGAGGAAAACACTGGAAAGTCAGTACAACCACATCAAGTTCAAGAATGTTTACTTGGAAAATGACTGACTGCAAAGCAGACAGACAGAAAGACAACCAAAGATAAACAGATAGACATACGGATAGATAGATGGACTGACAGATCGACAGATGGACTGACAGAGAGACAGAAAAACAGACTGATGGACAGACTGTCGGACAGACTGACAGACAGACTGATGGACAGACTGACAGACAAACAGAAAAAACAGACAGGCAGAAAAAAGACAGGCTGACAGAATCTTTTGTAGTATTTACCTGTAAATTTCTTAGCAAACTTGTCCTCCTCCACACTAACTGGGGTTTGTAATGTATCATCTTCTGTCATTTTAAGATTTTAAATTGTTTGCATTTCAGTTCTCACAACAGGACTTGCTGTTTTAACTACAATACCAGACGATGGTTTTGCAGAGTTTTTGAACAAGTCTGCCCATGATGAAGGCTTTGGAGGCTGATCTTTTTTGCGAGTGATTTCTTCTGCTGTACTGCTTGTTTTTACACTCTGATCCACTGAGATGGGACCTTCATGTTCTTGTTCTGGGACTTTCCAAGTCTGAGTAGAACTTAGGGTATCTTGTGTAGTGCTAATGGAAACTGTAACTTTCATGTCTGTGTCGCTGTGAACAGGGCTGTTTGATGTGCCATCTGTTGATAAAGAACTCTTTCTTTCTTCAACAGTGTCCCCATCACAAGAACTTGTGCTTTTCCTCTGTACAGCTGTTCTTTTGTCTGCGGTAGAAACGGCACCTGATTTTTGCTCCTTTAATGCTGAGTTCAAAACATTTACATGTACTTTTGAAGTTTCTTTCATGACATCACTGACAGCAACTTTATCTGCAGTAGGTAAAGATACAACAGCTTTTCCTTTTGAACCAGAGCCAGTGGAATTAACTGAAGCCCTTTCTTTTTCACTACATTCACTAGAAGAGCTGGACACAGATCCAGACCTCTTTCTTTGCCTCCTTCTCTTGCGACGCTTGCGTGATTTTTCATTTTCCATCTTCTCCACAGCTCTCTGGGTGTTCACTGTTAATGACAAGGAGGGAAGTTGTCAACATCAGGTGCTGAAGTTCTTGGGGGACTGCAAAATAAAACAATACTTCTTCAGTAAACAATACATGTATTTGTGAATGTTCTCAACTTAAAAGTTTCCCTGGATCCAGACATCAATTACTTAACAATTAATCCCCATGCACATGTTCCTATAAAGAATGGAACATATTCAAAATAAACAAATAAATAAAAAAAAAAACTATATGTAGCAGTCAACATAAACAAGGCAGTTTTCTAAGCCCTCTGTTCTCAGAAAAATCCAGAATTTACAGTGTTGGTTCTTGCCAAGAGATGAAAACAAAAGAACCCTCAATGTCAGAGGGAGAAGCAAAGAAACCTTCAACTCACATCTGATGCTAGGGTAGCCAGGCGAGCAAATCAAACACCTCTTGTTACTTGCTGAGCACAGCACTCTCTACTTAATATGAGAAAAATTTCACTGAATACATGCCATGCCAATTCAATAGAAAAGGACAAAAAATATCCTAAATTCCTTGGCTGCTTTGTTGAAGTTTGAGTGGAAAAAGGTTGGCTCCTTTTGACATTTTATTGCCTAAGTTGATAACATAAATTGGCCCTCATAGAGGTTTAACAGCTGATGTTTCAAGCATCAGAAGACACAAATCAAAACTGAATATTTTTTATGCCACATAGAATTTGAAGCCACTCCTTTACCTTTCAGTTTTACTTTCTGTCACATCTTGTTCAGGCTCTTTGTTGCTGTTTCCACAAAACACAAAGTGTTCAGAGCTACTTTGGACGGTTTTATCTGACGATCGTGTGACTTGTTTCTGCTTTGCTTCTGGTGAACGAGCTACTGTATCACCTACACCAGCTCTTGTCCTCACCAATTTTCCTGGAGAAGTTTCCTGTTCACTTTCTTGTCCCACTTCAACACCTGAGTCTTCAAGACCTGCTGTGACATTCTTAGCTGCCGCAGAACTGTCACTTGATGAGACCTGTGTTGAGGTGTCACCAGCTACCAGACAGGAAAACAAATGATGTTACTTTAAGATATGGATATGGCAGTGATATCAACCCATTTAACTCCCTAAATCTCATATTTAATTCTCCTTTATGTCTGCCATACACTTCTTCTTATGATATTAGTTTGGAGAATTTGGAATGGGATCTGCTAAGAATACCCTACCTTATATTTTTCTTTTTCTCATCACTTGTCTGCTGTATTCATATTGTTAGGAGAAATTATGTCTTGATCACACATGGAGGGGAAACATTAGGGGAGGCTCTGAACACAGCAATACCGCAAAAAGAAAAATCAGCAAATTCAGCATTAACACGAAAAAAAACTTGCCAAATATCACAATATTTCAATACCAATTTGAAACTCTATGTCATGCATGGAATATTCAAACAATATTCAAACAATTAAGCTGGTCAGAAGTACATGACTCAATCACTTGTAAGTTCTCCCATGGACTCAAAACAGGTAAATGATGTTATCTTGATCTAACACCATATTCTCACAATTAATTTATAAGGAGATGAGTGGCAGCTAGAGGGGAGAATTAACAAGCAGATCTTTGGAATTAAAGAGTTAAGCCTATTGTACAAAAAAAGTATTACAATGTGAAGCACAATAAAAAAGGGAAATAATAAACAGATCTGAAGAAGTAACATGGATATCATCACATAACCAATTTTGTTGCCAAATGAAGAAGACCGTTGCCTCTTAATAGACGATACAGGCATGTGGAGGAAGGTATTTGACCCAACCTTGTGTGAATGCTAATTCCTAGTAACCAAGAAGTTCTCAGAAGAATGATAATCAAATGTAATTCTTTAACAGCCTGTATATCTCTACCTTTCATAGGAATCACAGGACCACTGAAGTTTACATGTACCTGAGCTTAGCAATAAATTTGTACCTTTCATAGGAATCACAGGACCACTGAAGTTTACATGTACCTGAGCTTAGCAATAAATTTGTACCTTTCATAAGGGTCACAGGACCACTGAAGTTCAAATGTACCTGAGCTTAGCAATAAATTTGTACCTTTCATAGGGGTCACAGGACCACTGAAGTTTACATGTACCTGAGCTTAGCAATAAATTTGTACCTTTCATAGGGGTCACAGGACCACTGAAGTTTACATGTACCTGAGCTTAGCAATAAATTTGTACCTTTCATAGGTGTCACAGGACCACTGAAGTTTACATGTACCTGAGCTTAGCAATAAATTTGTTACTTTCCATCCACGACATTTACTTCATAATTGCTTGTGATGAAAACTTTTAAATTCCAATTGAAATAACAGAAATATTAATCTGCACTTTTTGCTGGGCATAATTGGTTACAATCTGTTTTATTCATCAGTTTCTCTAGTAAGAAAAAATCGAAACAAAATATATATTTAAATCGCCCTGACCTTCAACAAACTAAGGAAGTGGGTATTGTCACTGTCTGCACATACCAGAGTGATCAATATTATAGGAAAATTCATTACTTGACAAGGGAATTCTATTTACAACCATTATCACTGATTGTATTTCGATATATCACTGTGCCCCACCCTCTCAGATCCTCTTCGATCTGTACACTACACAAACTCGATATCACACCAATTTTTTAAATTTGAACTCATCTTCCGGCATATCAAAGACGAGCCAGAATATTGCTCATATTTGCGACCAACAATCATCACAATCATAAGTCGCTAATTTCATTATCTCTCAAGATCAACCAGTAGCGCCTCGCAAATTAAATGTAGATGTATATTTTTGAAATAATTTCGTTTTCCGAGTCAGGATGCTCGCGCGAAGGTAAATTACAAAAGTATTAGATACATACCGGTACCGTTAAAATCATCGCCTCGTTCCTCGTGATCTGAGTAATCGAAATCGAAGAGAAACTACAAAATAGAAAACCTCAGTAAAACAAAAAAGAAACCAATGCGAGAGACGATCGAAAACTAAAGCGTGAGTAAATTTTGTCTCGACCTGCAATGTAATCCTTGAAATTAAACACAATTTCCCCGACGTACGCATAATTAAGAGATCTACTGAGCTAATTTTTACCTCAACCGGTGGTATATTTCCGATTTGGGCTGCTGAATTACTGAAGTACTTTTCCCATTCTTCAGCTGTGAAATCCCCAAACGTAAAACCCTGAGACACGCAAGAACAAGAAATTTTAGGACACGTCTCGCCTGAATTTCGTTTTACAACGCGTGATTACGAGGAATCTAATACAAATCTAACATATTTCTTACCTCTTACGAATTAGGCATTTCTTGAGCCACGAGAGTGCTCAATTAACTAAAGCTCAAATTCTCCATGGACAAAATTTCCCTTAAAAACTCTCGAACCAAACAAATCAATTTGATTCTTCCATTTGGCCAGACGAGCGCATGAGCTGTGAAAACTTGTGACGTCAGTTTTCGTCTCGGTCGCGTGGAATCCCGTAAAAACCCGAGATCACACAAGCTGAGGGGATACTTGGGCGTAATCATAACATGGTTGATTTTTTAATATCAAAACAGCTGGTCAATTTTGCGCGTATCATGGCAGGAAGCCTACGGTGGCCCAGAAGGCTCAACGCAAACAAAAAATATACTGCAGCAAATAAAAAATATACTGCATCAAATAAAAAAAATCAAAACCCAAAGAAAAAAAGTACGCAGCAAATAAAAAAATGCACCGCAAACAAAAATACTGCAGCAAATAAAATATGCAACGCAAACAAAAAAAAAAGAAACCGCAAACAAAACAAATTGGAAAGCAACGCCAAGGAAGACTGGGTAATAGTTCTTAGTTTCCCGCCAACACTCGTTACATCCTTTGCTTGTTCACCTTTCCGAAACCATGTTCTGCATGACAGTACTGGTGCCATGCTGCTCCTTTAAAAAATCGATGATAACTCTATTTTCATACCCTTGATGAAAGTAATTTTCTATAATCCTACGCTGATCGCTTTCGTCCATAACCAAATGCGAGTTCCAGTTCATGCCGTTTTGGCGGGAAACTAAGAACTATTACCCAGTCTTCCTTGGCGTTGCGTTCCAACTTTTTTTGTTTGCGTTTTCTTTTTTTTTGTTTGCGTTGCACATTTTATTTGCTGCAGTAGTTTTTGTTTGCGTTGCATTTTTTTATTTGCTGCGGTCCTTTTTTTCTTTGCGTTATGATTTTTTTTTATTTGCTGCAGTATATTTTTATTTGCTCCAGCATATTTTTTATTTGCTGCAGTATATTTTTTATTTCCTACAGTATATTTTTTAATTGCTGCAGTATATTTTTTATTTGCTGCAGTATATTTTTTGTTTGCGTTGAGCCTTCTGGGCCACCGTAGAAGCCAGTATATCGACACGAAAAAGAGCTCTGTTGAAATAAACGTTTATGCAAAGGATTGCCTCCTGCAGGCGGTAGTTTGTGTTTCAGCGCGGCAAATATTAATATTCGGTCGCCATATTGGACGGGTGGAAGGTTTCGGACGAGTGACATGACACAGCAAGGGGAGGTGGGGGGAGGGGAGAAAAATCTGACTGGAATTAGCTTACAGTGTACCCGTTTGAGAGCCAAATAAAATACTAATTAGACAAAAGGATACAAATCAGAAAACATCGATCAATTACATGGGTAAAAGGAATGAGAAGATAACTCCACAAAGAATTCCAGGTGCAACTGAGTACTAAATTTGCTCCAGTTTTTAAAAAAAAAAAAAATTACTTGAGACTTCTTACCAACACTTTTAATCTCAAGTTTTGGCACGAGCAACACAATTTCATCTGTCCATTGCATTTTCTGCTTCAGTTTCGGATATCAGTTTCCCGTGTAGCCAAAGAAATGCTAGCATGCGCCTTCTTCGTCGTTTTGCACGGCCCCTACTGCACAAAACAACACAAACGTAATGCAAAAGTACAAGAATAGCCCGGACATTGCGCAACATCGCCAACATCTGCGAAGAAGTACTTTTCAATCGCCGGTTTACATGTATTTTTTCGCTCCAACACGTACGAATTTGGGGCCAAAATGTTTATTAGATCCCAGGATTTCCAGATCAACCCCGTACATACGCGACATACGCATGTTTTAAATGACTAGGCCGCTTGAAGTGATGAGTTTGTTTTGGCCGAGCGGTCAATACCAGTCACGGCTTCTTCTAAGTTCGACGACTTCGAAGCCCGATTTACATGGTTTATTTTTCACTTTTCCAAAGTATTTTGCGACTTCTAGATAGAGTAATAAATATATATCGTAAATCTAACCGTACATTTGGATAAGGTTATCGTTAACTTTGTCTAGTTCTGCTTTTCGCTAAAAAGTTAACAACTTCCGCTATGATTTTGTGTCACTATTGGGGGCCTGGAAACGAAAAAAAAAATTAGAGGCAAATGTAATGTAATTTTTTGGCATGAATAAACATAACAGCTGTAACTTTGCCAAGAGTTGAAATTTTATTTTTGCCACAAATGAATTTAAAATCTGAAATAATGACTTGAATGACTTCTATTATCATGGAAAGCACTCAGCCCTTAACGAGGTGACTTGGTATCGCTGGAAAAGTTATTCCTCCTTGAAGAGGACCGAGATGAAAATGAGACCAGCAGACTCCTGACTTAATTAATTCCGCCTTCTTATCTTCAGATAGGATAGTCTTCAGTTAACAGCATAGCTATTATTCACTTCTGACTTACAATAACGACGGAATATCAATCAAGGCCAAATAAGCCTTTCATGTTTGATATCCCTGATAAAGTACGGCGGATTTTCTAAAAAATCGTTCTAGCATAGTTTTTTCAGTTTCTTTTGTTTTCTCTCGTTTTGCATTCGTTCTTAAACCAGTCTCTGATTGCTACATAAATGTTTAATTTGAATAATCAAATAAAAGAGATGTAATATACAAATGAGGTCCCATTAGTGGTTCTCTGGATACTGTATGTTTGTATAAGAAATTACCGGGATACAGGATACCTAAGGAAAAAATTAACGGGATGTGGTACATTTAAAATATAGAGATTCAGGAGTGTCGAACTGGAATTGAGGGGATAAAAAAACCACAGGATACGGTATATTTAGGCAAAAAATTAAAGGGCACGAGATACACGCTCCTCCCAAGTGCAGCTATACATTTCATCGGTTCCTGTCGAGTCCTAGCAAGTTTTCATTCTGTGAAATTTTGGTCACCAGAAATAAAAAAAATTTGTCATTTTCCTACTATTTTAGGTTTTGTATGTGAACTTACATTTTAAACTTACTGACCGGTGGAAACTTTCCATCATTGCTGAGGGTTAAACGACATAAAAAAACAAAAGATTGTGTACGGACAGGGAGCTCCCAATCAAAACTGCACAGCTGTGTTTTTATATTTGACTTTTGCCGGCCTTCTTCATCAGTCTTTTCTCCTAATTATGGACCACTATAACAGGAAAACAAATTCATTCAATCGGCATTAGATTGCCATTGAATTGTTTTAGAAATTATGCGATCATTGCGTGTTATTCACTTGTGTTTACATAACTTAGTGGTAGAAATATAACACCAAGTCGTAGATTATCAGTGTCAGACTGTAGATGATAATGATCCTTATCGATCGAATGACCTCCAGTTGTCTTGTAAGGATCAACGAGATGGCTCTTCCTACCCTGATGAAATAAAATTAAAAATTCTGTCAGTACCGGGCCAGTATCGCACCCCTAAAGGCGTCAGTCATTCACAGTCAGTGAGGAGCCTTAACTATACAATGATAAGTCATATTATGACATTCACTTGTACATGATCTCAGCAAATTATAATTTTAGGCATTCACACCGCCCACTGACATCAGATCTAAGGTTTGGATTCCTGACACAGAACTACAGGCAAAAGAAAACATAAAAAGAGAGCTTTAAGTTTCACGCAATCATAATTTGGTTTTAAGTTAGGCATGCAGGTAGAAAGACAGACATACAGACGAACTGAAAGGCAGGCAGAGATGACGTCACTATTGCCGTGGGTCAGGACAATAAGAGACCACAAAAAATCAGTGACACTCGGCGCCACTTCCACTTTTCTTCTCACCAAATGTTGACGTCATTTCTTATCTATTACTGAATAATCACACGGCAACATAGTTGTGTCAAGAAAGCTGTAAAAGGGGAAAATTTATTCCTGATACCTACGAGCAGGAATAGAACACAAAGGTTCCAATATGATAAATCCCTCAGATGGAGAACATGAACCACATGCACCTCCACACTTGGCAGACACCACTGCACCATCAGGCGACTTCTGGTAGTCCTGCATCGTCAAACTTTTCGGCCATCCCGAAAATTTCCAGTTCACATCGTTCCGAACACGAAGTCTCGTCCCGCTCAAGTCAACCTTGAACTGACCTTTCCGGCAGTCACCAGAATTCCACGAATAGCAATCGCCAGCTTTGCCATATGGGATGTCTTTACCTCCCTGAGTCTGCGCGAAGGTGAAGACATTGCTCAAAATTTTCATGGTTGTGATATCAAGGCGCACTTTGCTGAAGGAAGTGGTGCCTCGATCTGAGTACGATGGGGATTGCACAGCACCACTGCAATTGCCCCTATTTTGGAGCATCTGGGCATACACAATAGCAAAGTTGTTCTCTTTACCAGACTCCAGGGTGATGAACTCTTGCGGCGTGTTAGATGACATATTATGGCAGTAGATTCTCGTTGGGTCTTTGCAACTGTCGCTTACATGAAGCAGGTAATGGCCGTCAGAAGAGTACCCGAATGCTTTCACTTCTGCGCAGCTGCGAAACTCTGTTTAGAATTGAAATTGAATTAAATTCAAAATCGTTTAGGTTGCTACTGCAATCCTTTAACAAACCCAAACAAAAACAGCTGAAAGAAAAAGCTTGTTACAGTTAATGCAGATGTTTTTATTTTGAAACAAATGAACTAGTTAGAGCGGCTGCACTTTGCCGCCCGGTCAAACTGAGGCACCATCCACACAAATGCGATTTCGTTTGAAAACGCATTGTTTTTGACACGTTTTTGCCCATCGTACATAATAAAATGCCAAAGCCGCTGATGAAAACGGAGACTTTCGCGAACGGTGTCAAAACTGGAGCGTTTTGAAGACAAACCGTTTTCAAAAAGCACGATTTCTTATGTGGATAAGTGAAAACAAAAGATTTTGAAAACAGTTTCCCAAAAAGTCACTTACTGTCACAGACAAAAGTCTTCTACTTTCATGCGCAAGATGAGACATCACAAACAATTATTTTAGCTACAATGCGCGAAGGCTGAAAACAAACAAGCAACAATTTTTACCGCGGTTTTATTCAACCCAGCGTACGCGAAGAAGACACAAGTTTGCAGGGAACTTCTTTTGAAAGCAGTCTTTCGTTTTTAGATTTCCTTACCTTTACTCACAGCATGTGGCAATTTCTTTGCCTCCTCTGTATCTTTACTTGGCTCGGGTATAACTATGAGGTTGATCCCCGAGGAGATCTTCTCCCACTTGTCTATGCCCGGCTCCTCCGTGATGGCAAATACAATGACCTTCACTGCATTGCTTCTAAAATTGGTGATATCGTTCTGGATCTCAGTGGAATTCTCATCGAAGTTTCCCTGGGTTAGCACAACAAGAATATTCTCCGCAGATAGCCGCTCGCCTTTTTCTGTTGTAAAAACCTCATCTCGTACTTTTGTAAAAGCACCGCTCAGTGTACCTAGTTGTCCGCCAGGGCCAGGTATGCTGCTCATGAAACTTGTAAAATTGGCTTTGCTGTAACCGTCATTGAAGAAGACCCTGGCAATCGCAGGACCATTGTAGTCCACTAGAGCAGCACGAGTTTTGTCATCGGATATCTCATATTCATTAGCAAAGTTCTTCAAGATGGCTACCATTCTTGCAAAGACTGAAGACGCTTGAGCTCCAGACGCACCGATTACAAAAGCAATGTCGACGGCTTTTTCTACAGAATACAACAACAACAAAAAGAATATACAGCGTGAGGCTAGGACCGCACGGTTCAGTATGGATTAAGGTGATCCACAGATAGAAGTATAGTTTGATGTAGTTTTAATAAGCCAGCAAAACAGATTCAATTTACGGATCTGGGAACTTTAAAATCGCTTTCTTTCTATATGAGATGATACCCCTAAAATCATTAGCAATAAAATTCTCGCTTTCATACGTACTAGAGGAATCAAAACTGACGTCGATCTCCTTTGTAACAACATATTCGAGAAATGAATCATATTGATATGGATAAAGGTTTGGGAGAATAGCTGGAGTATTCTAACACCGGAGTAAGAAATTCCATAAGCGGTTATGACTACCACCCGTAGTCAGCATTTCCGCTATATCGTATCATTTTGTCTTCTTCATCGGCAAATCTAGGAGTCGGGAGAATAACATGTCACTTCTCCCGTGATCATACCAAGTTAGCAGCCCCGATTGATAGTGCTGCTTCATCATCATTTCTTCATGATCACCAGCGAATGAATTTGAGGCCTTTAGCAAAGTGAGCCATCGAGAAGTATACTAAGGAGTCTGGTACTAATAATAGTGAGAGCCAGTCCCTTCAAGGGTTCAAACTTTGTAGACGAAAAAAAGTTAGCACGCGTGCCGCGGGGGGGGGGGGGGGGGGTTAGTAATGAAGGCTTACAGGCAGGTTATGTGGATTAACAAGGTCGCACCGTAAATTTCAACACTACATCCGGGAAAGAAGGCGGGATTTCATTGTTTTTTATTCCCTTGTGTTCCCGATCAAAGGTCAATTCCTGTTAACATACGTCCAAACAGCTGATCTTATTTTATCATCTCACATTCTTCTATTTTCATCATCTACTTTATGAGAAACTCAAAAGTTATCCAGATCTTTTTCATGTTGTTCACTAAGAGTGAAAATAATTGCCTTATCACGTAAGTTAAAACCGCGATGCCGAGAAATTAAGGCAAAACCTGTATTTAACACTGTCAAAACCATCGGAAATGAAAATTGTATTGCACTAGTTTAATTTATGATCAGAGGCTCATTTTTCACATGTTCGATGACTTAAAGACCTTAAAGAGCCCAAGGAAATGATAGGGTCTATTTTAAGAAAGATACGACGGCGATAGGAACAAGACCTTAGCGAAACAAAAGATTTAATGAGCGCAACTCAGCACGTTTGTTTTGAAAATTTGTAACGACATTTCTCAGCCTTACTATGAAAAAAAAAAAAAAAAACAGTGTGAAACCGCCATGTTCTGCATGTATACTATTGGAAAGGAAATTTTGACAGAAATTCATCCACATCACTATTTTTTTCTATTTTAACAGAACGTTGTTTTTAGCTGTCGTGACATCTTAAATTTCCACTTTTAACTCCTATTACAAGAAATGAATATGCAAAACTTAACTTTTAACTTTAAGTGGGTGCGTTTTGCGACAAACAAGCTTCAGTGAAAAAACTACGAAACCTTATAAAATGGACATAGAGATAATAAAAATGTATATTTGAAATTTAGGAGTAACGAATCAACTGTGAAATTAGACCTTCAATTTCCATGTCGCAGTAAACCAAAGCTGTCTTTCCAGATGCACTTAAATCCAACCAGTATTTCTTGCTGATGACGTCTTTACCTTCGCTCGCTTTTATTTCCCGACACGACTCTGCAGGCAGTTCTGGAATGGATCCCAGAGGAGCTGTTACATAAAGTAGATAAAAGAAGCACAAGAATTAGCCGTTTATTCTCTTGCTGAACAGAACCTCGATTGCACACAATTCAGACTCGGCCACCGGGGATAGCTATGGTTGTAAAGTATCTAATGCATACCTCTGCCAAAAAAACGTACGTGATAAAACCGAGCAGGGTCTGAATGGAAGTTCTTAGGTCTTGCCTCTCTGGTTCGGTTATTCAGTTCACAAGACTTTTCCCCGATTACATAATTGTAACTCTGGCACCTGATTTCTCTTTCACAGCTGAAGTCACACTCGTGGATGGCAGTTACTGAGATCTTCTTGAAGACAAATCCGTGTAGAGCCATTCCGCTCATGCTTCTTTCTCGTCTGCATTGTTTATCAGCGGATACGATGGCTATCAAGAGGCGAACGTTGAAGAACAAACACACTTTCCTCCACATTAAATGACCCGACGATGAGACAAAAAAATGAGTGAGTTTGTTCTGTCTCCTGTTGTGGAGGGTAGATCGAGTCGATCAATATTCAGAACTGTTCTAACTACTTTTCAAAGCAGAGAAACTATTGTCAGCAATATTTATCAGTAGCTCACAAAAGTGTTCCTCATTTCAGTTTGTTATGAAGATTTTGCTTTTTTTTTTGCGGGTTTCGCAATTCTCCTGATTAATTGTGAAACTTAATCGATTCATGCTGTCCCGTCATAGAGGTCCTTAATATGTTGTTGCTATGATTACAAAACAAAACAGTTATAGTGGCGAAGAGAAACTTTTTCGTCTGTTTTCTCTTGTAGCCGTTAAAATAACTGTAGTTATCAGCCTGGAGGTCAGTTATCTCAGTATCTGCTAGAGGAACAAAAACCACAGCGGAAAAAGGTCCATGAAGAAGAAAACAGTGACCAAAATAAAAAAAGTCCTGAACTGCAAGAAATATTTTCATGCGCGTTCATAAAAAATTAATTCTCTTGAAGTTTTTCTAACCCTCAATATAATTTTCATTTGTTATTCATTTGAGGAGTAATTGGATTGTGTTAGGAATGGCTTTAGGTGACATCACGATAGATATCCGATCCCAATTTTTTTTATTTAATTTCGCCACCTGTAGAGCCGGAAAAGTGAGTTAAAAATTAGGTAAAAGTCTTAAGAGAAAACTATACTAGATATACTATCTATTAACACATGAGCCTACCTCTGGATATTTCCGAAGAAATCGAAGATGCGAAGATCACCGCGGAAAAAACGAAGATTTCGCAAATTGCATGATTAATTCTGAAATTTAATCGATTCAGCTGTCCTTCATAGAAGTCCTTAATATGTTGCTGGTATGGTTACAAAACAAAACAGTTATAGGGGCGAAGAGAAACTTCTTCGTCTGTGTTTTTTGCAGCCGTTAAAATAACTGTAGTTATCAGCCTGGAGGTCAGTTATCTCAGTATCTGCTAGAGGAACAAAAACCACCGCGGAAAAAGGTCCATGAAGAAGAAAACATTGACCAAAATAACATGACGAGCTTTGCTCAAGAAAAAATTTCTCAGCAGGCATCGTCAACTGATGCCGAGCTTTGAGGAAGAAGGTGTTGGGTGGATGTCATCGCATTAATTACACCACAATGTAATTACACAGATTAGCGCCCACGAATCCACGAGGGATACGCGATTGCGTGCGAGTTAACGCGGGGTCATCTGTTGGCAATGAAAATCAAATTCATGAAATGAAATGAAGTTTGCTGTGCGCGTAATGGTCATAAAATACTGCGTTTTCTCTGTTTCTGCCTGTTTCCTTATAACGACATTTCTAATCACGTACTCTTTCTTTTCACAGAAGAGGCAATACCTGCGAGGCGCCGTATTCGAAAAAGCCTCTCTTTCGATTATTTAGGTTCTGTCCTGGTGTACGGGTTCACAAGGGAATTACCATTGTTCTTTCTTTGTTTAGGAGTTATCGGTTAGCTATTGTGTATTGTTTGGTCTTTTGTATTGGCTCTTGTGAACCGGTACACGAGGACAGAACCATTATTTAAGTATAATTCTTTCGCTCGGTTTGCCATCAAACAGTAACAAAAGATATCGCAATTTTCATGTGCCGTACTACGAGGTGCCAAATGTATTTTTATTATTTAGAGTGGTTATTTGTATATAACCAAAACAAGTATGTATATGAGCACGATCCTTCGCAGTAAAGCACTATTTGAGCAATAGTGAAATTCAGACCTGAAAAAAATTTCAGGCCTGTACGGGATTCGAACCACTGACCTCTGCGATACTAGTGCAGCGCTCTACCAATTGAGCTAACAAGCCAACTGGGAGCAGGCCATCAAATTAATTCGACATAAACCCGTAGATGATAAATCAAACAACAACAAACATATGAAACATATGAGTGAACTGCGGTTATGAGACGTATATGAGCACGATCCTTCGCAGTAAAGCACTATTTGAGCAATAGTGAAATTCAGACCTGAAAAAAAAAAAAAAATTTCAGGCCTGTACGGGATTCGAACCACTGACCTCTGCGATACTAGTGCAGCGCTCTACCAAAACAAGTATGGTTATATGTAAATAACCACATTGCAGTTTGGTTATTTATAAATAACCAAAACTGAAAATTGGTTATTTGCTAAATAACCAAAACTGAAAAATTGGTTATTTGTTAAATAACCAAAACTGAAAATTGGTTATTTGTAAATAACCAAAACTGAAAATTGGTTATTTGCTAAATAACCAAAACTGAAAATTGGTTATTTGTAAATAACCAAAACTGAAAATTGGTAATGTGCTAAATAACCAAAACCGGAAATTGCTTATTTGTAAATAACCAAAACTGAAAATTGGTTATTTGCTAAATAACCAAAATCATGGAAAATTGGTTATTTAGCGCAAAATTGGTTATTTACCTAATTTGGTATGGAGACGTAACAACCACGTGGCCTGTTTTCCCGCTCATTTCCCACTCATTTGCTACAATGAGTTAACCGTGGTGGCAAGAATTTCTGCTGCAGTGTACAATGCACTTAGAAATTCTCAGCAACAGGTACGTCTCAAGGCAGATCGCTAGCGGTGTGTTTCGCCGATGTATATCACATATATGTAAAAAAAAAAAGATATACATCGGCGAAACAGGCAGAAGTCTAGGTGACCGATTCCGAGAACACCTTCGAGACGTGGAAAGGAATGACAAGGACACATCGAAACCAGTCGCTAGACATTTTAATTTACCTAATCATTCTAAGCAACATATGGCAATCTGCGGTCTTTCCTTGCACTTCAAGCCGTAAAAATCTTGAACAAAAGCTCATCTTTCAAACCGGCAGTGTAAATCCCACAGGGATCAACGAACGCTTTTTATTCCACTAATTTATTCATGTTTTTCTCTTTGCCATGTTCCCACCAATAACGTAACTCCATTTTCTGCCTTTAAAAGCACACACCGTGACCCACAATTCCTCTATTCGCTCCGACGAAGGGCTAACGCTCGAAACGTCAGCTTTTGTAATCGTTACAGTGGCCAATTTACCATTTCAACTTTGTTGATATATCCAGATTTTTTAAAAAAACAAAGCTGCCAAGATTTGAGGTGACTATCTGCTAGAGGAACAAAAACTATATTGGGACTAGGTCCATGAAGAAGAAAACACTAACCAAAATAAAAAAGCCCTGAACTCAGTGCAAGAGATATTTTCATGCGTGTTCAGAAAAATTAACCATCGTGAAGTATTTCTTACTCTTAATCGTTACTGTTATTTATTTGAGAAGTAATTAGGTTGTGTTAAGCCCTGGTCAAACGACGCATAGTAGTCGATGATAGTTGATGATAGTCGATGATAGTTGAAGCGCGTACTTCCGTTTGACCACCAACTATCATGCACTATTTAAACAATAGAGTGTTTCTGTCGAGGAACTTATCGGCTGATAGTTGCCCCGCGGGTATTTGATGTTCTTAAAACAAATATTTGAGGGCAAATATGCTAGTTTTAAGAACATCAAATTTCCAAGGGGCATCTATCAGACCGATAGTTCCGAGACATAAACACTCTATTATCTTTATTTGTGAAGGTGTAGCCTGATCGTTCGGGTGAGTGTAGTCCTGAAAAGGACTTTTGTCGGTGGTAGTGACTGACGTTTCGACAACCTGTGCGGAAGTCATCATCAGAGTCAAGTGAATGATTGTTGTCAGCAGAATGTTCTTCATTCACTTGACTCTGATGATGACTTCCGCACAGTTTGTCGAAACGTCAGTCACTACCACCGACAACAGTCCTTCTCAGGACTACACTCACCCGGACGATCAGACTGCACCTTCACATGTTTCCCCCGGGTTCAAGCCATTTACTGCATTGTTTTTATGGCCTGCTCCCAGTTGGCCTGCTCCCAGTTGGCTTGTTAGCTCAATTGGTAGAGCGCTGCACTAGTATCGCAGAGGTCAGTGGTTCGAATCCCGTACAGGCCTGAAATTTTTTTCAGGTCTGATTTTCACTATTGCTCAAATAGTGCTTTACTGCGAAGGATCGTGCACATATACGTTTCATAACCGCAGTTCATACATATGTTTCATATGTTTGTTGTTGTTTGATTTATCATCTACGGGTTTATGTCGAATTAATTTGATGGCCTGCTCCCAGTTGGCTTGTTAGCTCAATTGGTAGAGCGCTGCACTAGTATCACAGAGGTCAGTGGTTCGAATCCCGTACAGAAATAGTGCTTTACTGCGAAGGATCGTGCACATATACATATATTTTAGGCTTTATGTATGAACTTACTTTTGAACTTACTGACCAGTAGAAACTTCCTATCATTCTTTTCAGTCACAATTTGTAAACATAAAAACAAAAGATTGTGTACGGACAAGCCGGAGCTCTCGATCAAAACTGCACAGCTGGGTTTTTATTTTGACTTTTGCCGGCTTTATTCATCAGTCTTTTCTCCTAACTATGAAAGAAAAATAGTTCATTTAATGGGCATTAGGTAAGGGTCTCAATAGGGGGATCACGGTGACGGTTGACGGTTAAAAGTAAACCCTTTTGACGGTTGACGGTAATTATATTTTAGGTCATTGGACGAGTGACGGTGAAATGTTTGGAATGTCGTTTGTAAAACGAACTAAACACGCGAAGTTTGGCTGTAATTTTTCATAATGACTTGTCTGTAAAGATCCGTTTAGTTATAACACCTTTTATTCACAAATGGCTAACGTTTTACGACTCCGGAAGTGTTTCCTCACCGGAAGTCATTTCGTCGTCGCCAACCAGGTTTACTCGCGATCGACTAGAAGTTAAAGAACTTACATATATGTATTTTTGTAGTATATCAAAACTTTAATTTATAAACAACAGAACTTGACCACAATTAAGGCAATTGCTTAGTTTTCAATTAAAGATATCTGAGATATTTGACGGCTAATATTGGCTTGCTTATTTCACGATTAACGTTAAAAAAAATTGCGTTTTCAGGACGGTTGACGGTTAATATTCTTGGCCATTTGACAATTGACAGTTAACCCCACTGAGGCCCACTTAGATTACCTTTTCAGAATTCTTACGATTATTGCGTGTTATTCACTTGTCTTTACATAACTTGGTGGTAAAAATATAAGACCTAGTACTAGGTTAAGAGCGTCGGACTGTAGATGATAATAATCCTTATCGATGGAGTGACCTCCTTCAATTCTTGAACATGATGGTTGAACTGCATTTGTCTTGTGAGGATCGATTAGCCCTTCCGACCCTGATGAAATGCAGTTACTAATTCTGTCAGTACCGCCGTGCCAGTATCGTATTCCTAAAGGCATCAGTGTTCATCCACAGCAAGTGAGGAGTCTAAACTGGACAGTAATAAATCATATCATGACATTCACTTATATCTCTATTATTTTTTATTTGTATTTATTTTTATATTTATAAACTTCGCCAGATTTAGCAGGAGAGATCTCACAGAACTAATGTTCCAGTAACGAGGCTCCTAAACAACCCACCCATCCCATCCCAGGGGAGGACATCCATCACATAGTAATCTCATGCGGGGGAAATTAACGTCTCCTACCCCAACCCTGTAGGAGACGGGACCTCTATTTATTCGTCCCTATCTGAGAAGACTAGAATATCTAACCATTTCTTGATGTTATAGAAAGGTAGAAAATTCTTCTCAATTATTTTAAGACCCTGAGTGTTGGTTTGGCCGAGGCTCGAACCCTCGACCTTCCGCACAACAGTCCAGCGCCAGGGTAATGGGCTCCTGCCAGAGCTCTATCCATTGAGCTAACCGGGAGACGGTTAGCAAATTACAATTTTAGCTATTCACACCCACTGACATATGAGAATTGGATTCCTTACGAAGAATTGCAGGCAAAAAAACTAAAAAGAAGGTGGCCATGCAATCATAGTTTTGTTTTAACTAGGCTAAGGCGTGCACGTAGACAGACAAATAGACAAACTAAGAGGGAGGCAGAGCTGACGTCACCATCACGAGCCACAGGTAAACGGAAGTTCAAATATTCGAAAAGACTGGTTGCTATGGAGTGACGTCATAAACCGGATAAGTTTCCATCATCGCCTTGACAGCCTTTTTCGATAATTGCTCGCAGTAATCTGAGTAGTTGCTTGAATTTGTACAATCTCTGTTCCTGCTGGGTACAATGAAGCCTTTTGTTTATTAGGGGCTGGATCGGCCTATTGACATTTGGAGATTGGATTTCATATTAATATGCGTAAGCAAAAGCGGGAATGTTTAGTTTCCCGCGGTCGAGTGCAGTTATGGATCCCTTGAAACTTCGAAGGGTTGAATTGCTTCATTCTCCTCCAGATGAGTCAAGGGAATGGTTTATCTTAAATTTCAAGAAATGTGGCATAAGAGTCAGCAAGTTTTTTGAAGTAGCCTGTTGGTGGCACATTTTCCAAGCGTTTTGTACGGTCCAGCTTTAAAAAATGGCGGAAGCTTGGATGACCGATATGTTCAGAACAACAAAGTGGCCATCGCCTTTCTATTTGGAGGTGTTTCTACCATCTTCCGGCAGAAATTCGAAGAAGGAGAAGTGGTGAGATATCTTTGGTTGATCGATAAAATAAATTCTTGATCCTGGATCAAGAAAAGCTTGGCAAACGTTACTTAGCATTTTCAAGCTAAGACGAACCGGGGTAAGTCATAACGTTTATATTTTTATTAAGATTGGAAAAAGTGAGTTTGCTGTCTTATGTTTTGTTGTGAATGCTGGTTTCACGGTGTATCAGAACTCATCTCTGCTTGGCAGGAAAATCACATAATTGGCTGAGTTTGATTTTACGCTGAGCCTCTAAGTCTTACTACTTTAGGAGAAATTTCGGGTTTGTTTCCTTGATAGGGTCTTGACAGTATTATAATTTATTTCATTTCTATTTTTCTACGATGAAAGATTTAAATCGCCAGAGGGATGCCATTGAGAAAACTGGAATAGTAGCTAGTGGAAGATGCTTTAAAGTTAAATTTCCAGTTTATTTGTGTGTGCCAATCTTGACTCTTTATATTTTTTTTATCTTATTATTTTTTATTTTTGCAATGTTTTTATGTTACATGTCTAGCTACGTGATAGTAATTATTGAATCCATTTTATGCTTGGCAGTGTCAGAAAATATCTGGGAAAGTATAACATTTGAGATCTTTGGTGTAGCTATTTTAACTTCAACTTCTTGTTATCTTCTTGTCTTTTTTCATGACAGTTACTCTTGATTACAAAACACTGATAATGCTGCTCAAGCAAAGAGCTGGTGATGCCAAAAAATATATCAATGAACTTTGCAAGCAAGGATTGGACACAGAGTGCTGTGTATTCTGCAAAGTTATTAAGGTAGTTTATACCTGCAATGCTAAATGACATGCATCATAGTGGAATTATACAATAACACAAAACATATTCAGCCTACTGGTATTTGTTATGCAATTTATTTATAATCAATTAGTGAGAGCTTTCTTGGCTTTCTTGACTTTATAGAAAGGCAGACGAAAGGTGTCCATAAAAGTGAACATATTTTATCTGTGGTGAACAGTGATTATATATCTACCATTAGTAGTGAACATTATATGACTTTAGCTCAGTTAATTCATTATTGAGTGATACATGCAATTTATTTGTAGGAATGTGCCTCTCCTGATGTTCCTTTTGGGGAAGCCTTTGCTGAGTGTTTCCTAAAGAGCAAAGCAAATATTGGGGGGTAGGTACAACTCTGCATTTCTGCATTGACATGCATAAAAAGTTCCAGCTTGCAGTATGGTATTTCACTTTCTATTGGAATACATGTCTTTAAATCTCACTTGGGATACTTAGTTTGATGGACAGTTGGCATACTGCCGGCCGACAGTTGGCCGACAGTTGGCCGACAGACTTTTAGGGGAGCTGTTCTTCACTTTTACCCAGTTACCAGCAAAAATATGGTAAGCTTGGATTATAAAGGTGGAAACTTTATTAAATGTTTTTTTTTCTGTCTGTTTCAGATGGAAGGGGTTAAGAGATGACTTGCTCTTTCTCCTTGAAGAGGAGCCATGTGATGTTAATTTATGTGCTCTGCCTGCAGTGTATGACATTTTAATTTTTAAATTCTGTGCACCCATTGAAGTAAGGCATAGTCAACTTTGTATCATTTAAAAAAATCTATTTTCTTGAAGTCTTATCCTGTAACAATTTTATTTTGTTTAGTGTTGCCTGGTCACTTCTGAGATATATATTTATTTGTCATATTTCTAAGATTTATATGGCATTCGGCGTAATGCCTGAGAGCTTCTGGGATATAGCAAACTTAGTTTTTCATTCACTGTTAATAGAGGGAAATTATGTCTTTCCTTTCTGGTTCACCCAGGCTGAAGTCCTTCATTCAGAGTAATGCCTGAGCAATTCTGGGATATATAACATACCTAGCTTTTCATTCATGGTCAATATAGGGAAGTGTTGTCTATCCTTTCTGGTTCACACAGGCTGAAGTCCAGGCATTCAGAGTAATACCAGAGCACTTCTGGGATTTATAACACACTTAGCTTTTCATTCATGGTCAATATTGGGAAGTGTTGTCTATCCTTTCTGGTTCACCCAGGCTGAAGTCCTGGCATTCAGAAAAATGCCTGAGTGCTTCTGGGATATACAACTTACTTAGCTTTTCATTCATGGTCAATATAGGGAGGTGTTGTGTATCCTTTCTGGTCCACCCAGGCTGAAGTCCTGGCATTCAGTGTAATGCCTGAGCGCTTCTGGGATATATAACTTACATATAGCTTTTCATTCATGGTCAATATAGGGAAGTGTTGTCTATCCTTTCTGGTTCACCCAGGCTGAAGTCCTGGCATTGACTGTAATGCCTGAGCACTTCTGGGATATATAACAAAGTTTCACATAGCTTTTCATTCATGGTCAATATAGGGAAGTGTTGTCTATCCTTTCTGGTTCACCCAGGCTGAAGTCCTGGCATTCAGTGTAATGCCTGAGCACTTCTGGGATATACAACATACTGAGCTTTTTATTCATGGTCAATATAGGGAAGTGTTGTCTATCCTTTCTGGTTCACCCAGGCTGAAGTCCTGGCATTCAGAGTAATGCCTGAGCGCTTCTGGGATATATAACATACTTAGCTTTTCATTCATTGTCAATATAGGAAAGTGTTGTGTATCCTTTCTGGTCCACCCAGGCTGAAGTCCTGGCATTCAGTGTAATGCCTGAGTGCTTCTGGGATATACAACATACATAGCTTTTCATTCATGGTCAATATAGGGAAGTGTTGTCTATCCTTTCTGGTTCACCCAGGCTGAAGTCCTGGCATTCAGTGTAATGCCTGAGCGCTTCTGGGATATATAACTTACATAGCTTTTCATTCATTGTCAATATAGGGAAGTGTTGTCTATCCTTTCTGGTTCACCCAGGCTGAAGTCCTGGCATTGACGGTAATGCCTGAGCACTTCTGGGATATATAACAAAGTTTCACATAGCTTTTCATTCATGGTCAATATAGGGAAGTGTTGTCTATCCTTTCTGGTTCACCCAGGCTGAAGTCCTGGCATTCAGTGTAATGCCTGAGCACTTCTGGGATATACAACATACTGAGCTTTTTATTCATGGTCAATATAGGGAAGTGTTGTCTATCCTTTCTGGTTCACCCAGGCTGAAGTCCTGGCATTCAGAGTAATGCCTGAGCGCTTCTGGGATATATAACATACTTAGCTTTTCATTCATTGTCAATATAGGGAAGTGTTGTGTATCCTTTCTGGTCCACCCAGGCTGAAGTCCTGTCATTCAGTGTAATGCCTGAGCGCTTCTGGGATATACAACATACTTAGTTTTCATTCATGGTCAATATAGGGAAGTGTTGTGTATCCTTTCTGGTTCACCCAGGCTGAAGTCCTGGCATTCAGTGTAATGCCTGAGCGCTTCTGGGATATACAACATACTTTAAGTTTTTTCATTCATGGTCAATACGGGGAAGTGTTGTTTATCTTTTCTGGTTCACTCAGGCTGAATGGAAGTTCTGCTATTCACAGTAATCCCTTAGTGCTTCTGGGATACCTAACATTCTTATTTTCTATGATATTCACAGGTTAATCAAGGGAAGTGTTGTCTATCGGCCTTACTGGTTCACCCAGGCTGAAGTCCTGGCATTCAGTTTAATGCCTGAGCGCCTCTGAGATATTTGACTTACTTAGCTTTTCATTGATGGTTAATATAGGGAAGTATTGTCTATCCTTTCTGGTTCACCCAGGCTGAAGTCCTGGCATTCAGTGTAATGCCTGAGCGCTTCTGGGATATACAACATACTTTAAGTTTTTCATTCATGGTCAATACGGGGAAGTGTTGTTTATCTTTTCTGGTTCACCCAGGCTGAACGGAAGTTCTGCTATTCACAGTAATCCCTTAGTGCTTCTGGGATACCTAACATTCTTATTTTCTTTGACATTCACAGGTTAATCTAGGGAAGTGTTGTCTGTGGGCCTTACTGGTTCACCCAGGCTGAAGTCCTGGCATTCAGTTTAATGCCTGAGCGCCTCTGAGATATTTGACTTACTTAGCTTTTCATTGATGGTTAATATAGGGAAGTATTGTCTATCCTTTCTGGTTCACCCAGGCTGAAGTTCTGGCATTCAGAGTAATGCCTGAGGTTTTCTGGCATATATAATGTGAAAAAATTCTTGTGACGCAAACTTTTCTGTTATTTGAGCTCTTCACCTATATCTACAGCAGAGCGACAGGAATAAATAGTCGTTTGAGACAAAAATTTGAAAAACAGCTTCATTTACTGTTAAAAGTCGCCCTGCAAACCGCGACGGGAAGAGAACATCAAAACAAAAAATGCTGCAAAAAAACTCAATAAATAAGACAAGGCAAAACACTGCTGGTACATTTCTTTGCGAAGCTAGATCGTGAAATCTCTGATGCGACGTTTTTGTAGGGCGTAAACACACGATGACGATTGATTTCCTGACAAACTGGGTAATATGAGATAATATAAAGTATGAAACAACACGAAGTAACGCGCACAGCCTCAAGTGATCGATATACCGTATTTCCTTGAATAAGTGCCCACCCCTTGGCCATTCAAACTTGTAAATCTGAATAAGCGCGACACCGGAACCCTTTCTTTTTCAGCTTTCATAACATTTTAAACTTTTACTACCTTAGATGAATATGTTGGGAGAGATTCTTGCTTTAAGAGTTATATTACGCCGATGTATTATCTTTCCTTTTTATATGGCTGGCTTCGCAAGCGGTGCAAGATGCAGCGAATTCTGTGAGCTGATTGGCTATTAACCCTTGCTTATTTTTCGTTTTCTGCGGTGGCCAGCGTTGCAGCCATTTTGTCTTTGTGTAACCTGCAGGCAAGCTCTCGCTTGGCTCATATCGCTTGGCTCAGGTTTGATTTTTCCTGCTTGGTCAATAACGCATTACTGGATCTACCGCGCTCTATGTTAATTTCCAAACCACTCTAGCGCACAGCGCTTGACTTAGTATTTAAAGTTGGTTTTTCGGAAAAAGTCAACGTCCCACCCCTCTCAAGAAGCTTTTAGAATATAAAAATTCAAGGACTTTCTAAGGATTGGTTAAATTCATTGGGGGACTTGCCCTGAAATTAACAGACTTGCAAGACAGTACGAACCCTGTTAAAGTTCAAGGGAGTTTAAACTTGTTCGTAACGTGTCATTAAACGAAAGTTGGTCTTTGTCTGTTTAAAAGCTTTGTCAGCTTGTTCAACATCTATCTTGATTTGAAAACAATTATTATTACCCCCGGTCTCTGTTTATTCACAATTTTAATCATCGTTGCGGAGGAGGTAGCGCAAAGAGATTTTCAACACCAGTGCGTTAATCACATCGTACCTATAATGTCTGTAATCTCTCGCAACTATCTAGAGGATTCCGGCACCAATATAGGTCATATGAAGGCCAGTGACAAAGAATCTTATGTGTACTGCATGAAGATCGTTTAAAAAAACTGGAACAGTGTGTAAACTATAAATGCGACATAAAATATCAGTGAGAAAAAGCCGCCATGTATTGTGGACTCTGCGTTAAACAGCAAAAGAAATTATAGGTTGTAATACGCCGAGTTTATTCCCAATAACTGGTAACCGGATGCTCAAAAATTACAGCACCAAGCGTCAGCTGTCAAAGATTCCGAACACAGCGGAAAAAAAATCGTCGGTTCTGGAATTTACTTTGTTTCCGATCCGAAAACAAAAATCTGGTAAAATTGATTAGAAAACAAAACACTCAGGCCGCCAGTTAAATGTCGTAGTAAATAAGCGTCGCAGCCTATGTCAGTATTAATGAAGTTAACTAAATCCGCAAGCATTGACTAAGAAATGTTTCTTCGACGTGACTGTAACTGCCGCAACACTCTCCGGGCGAGCGTTTTGTCTTGCCACTATTTTTAAGCGCCGGCCATGTTCACTTTTTTCGGATACGGCTTCTTTAATTACCTTTTCACGCCATAGGATGATGACATGATTGCGTAAAAGTTGACGCCTCTATCAGATTAGGAGCGAAATACGATCAAAAATTTTACCCAAGCAAGCCACTGGTATCCAGCAGAGAATGCGGACTAAAAGTACGGATTCTCTGCTGGATACCTAGACTTTTTTTGGTTGCTAACGGCGTGAGGCTCGTTATGATTGGTCAGGTCAGGACAGCAAGAGATCCCAAAAAATCAGTGACACACTCGGCGCCACTTTTTTGTTCTTTCCAAATTTTAACGTCATCTTTTATCTATTACTGAACAAACGCACGAAATCTATTTAGTAATTTCACGGTCAGTGGTGTCAAGAAAGCCTTAAAAGGGGCAAATAAGACGATTATTAGTTTTACCTACCAGCAGGAATGGAGCACAAAGCCTCCAGTATGATAAATCCCCCAGATGGCTCACATGAACCACACCAACCTCCACACTTGGCAGACACCACTGCACCATCAGAAGACTTCTGGTAGTCCTGCATTGTCAAACTACTCAGGTATCCCGATGCTTTCCAGTTCACATCGTCCCCAACACGAAGTCTCGTCCCGCTCAAGTCAACCTTGAACTGACCTTTGCGGCAGTCACCAGAATTAAACGAATAGCAATCGCCAGCTTTGCCATATGGGATGTCTTTACCCTCCTGAGTCTGCGCGAAGGTGAAGACATTGCTCAAAATGTTCATGGTTGAGAGTTCAAGGCGCACCTTGCTGAAGTAAGTAGTGCCTCGATCTCGGTACAATGTGGATTGCACAGCACCACTGCAGTCGCCCCCATTTTGGAGCCTGTGGGCATACACATTAGCAAAGTTGTTCTCCGTACCCGACTCCAAGGTGATGAACTCTTGCGGCGTGTTAGATGACATATTATGGCAATAGATTCTTGTTGGGTCTTTACAACTATCGCTCACATGAAGCAGGTAATGGCCGTCAGAAGAGTACCCGAATGCTTTCACTTCTGCGCAGCTGCGAAACTCTGTTTAGAATTAAAATTAAATTAAATTTAAAATCGTTTAGGTTGCTACTGCGATCTTCAAACCAACCAAAACGAAAAACAGCTGTAAGAAAATCGTTTCCTGCATTAGCTGTAACAGGGGCCTTGTTACAGCCAATGTGAATGTTTTCATTGTGAAACAAACGAACTAATTAGAGCCACTACACTTTGCCACTCGCTCGAAACTGAGGCACCATTCACAAAAAATGCGATCTCGTTTGAAAACGCATTGTTTTTGATAAGTTTTTGCCTATCTTACATACTAAAATGCCCAAGCCACTGATGAAAAGGAAGACTTTCGCGAACGTGTAAAAGTTGTAGCCGTTTTAAAGACAAATCGTTTTTAAAAGGCTCGGTTTCTAATGTGGATAAGTGAAAACAGAATATTTTGAAAATGGTTTTCCAAAACGTCCCCTATCGTCATAGACAACAGTCTTTTTTGAACTAATGATATGCGCAAGGTGAGACATCACAAACATTTATTTAAGTTACGATGCATAAAGGCCACGAGAGTGCTCAATTAACGAAAGCTCAAATTCTCCATAGACAAAATTTCCCTTAAAAACTCTCGAACCAAACAAATCAATTTGATTCTTCCATTTGGCCAGACGAGCGCATGAGCTGTGAAAACTTGTGACGTCAGTTTTCGTCTCGGTCCCGTGGAATCCCGTAAAAACCCGAGATAACAAAAGCTGAGGGGATACTTGGGCGTAATCATAACATCGTCGATTTTTTAATATCGAAACATCTGGTCAATTTTGCGCGTATCATGGCAGGAAACCAGTATATCGGCATGAAAAAGAGCTCTGTTGAAATAAACATTTATGCAAAGGATTGCATCCTGCAGGCGGTAGTTTGTGTTTCAGCCCGGCAAATATTAATATTCGGTCGCCATATTGGACGGGTGGAAGGTTTGGGACGAGTGACATGACACAGCAACGGGAGGTGGGGGGGAGGGGAGAAAAATCTGACTGGAATTAGCTTACAGTGTACCCGTTTGAGAGCCAAATAAAATACTAATTAGACAAAAGGATACAAATCAGAAAACATCGATCAATTACATGGGTAAAAGGAATGAGAAGATAACTCCACAAAGAATTCCGGGTGCAAATGAGTACTAAATTTGTTCCAGTTTTAACAAAAACAAAATACTTGAGACTTCTTACCAACACTTTTAATCTCAAGTTTTGACACGAACAACACAATTTCATCTGTCCATTGCATTTTCTGCTTCAGTTTCGGATATCAGTTTCCCGTGTAGCCAAAGAAATGCTAGCATGCGCCTTCTTCGTCGTTTTGCACGGCCCCTACTGCACAAAACAACACAAACGTAATGCAAATTACAAGAATAGCCCAGGGATTGCGGAACATCGCGAACATCTGCGAAGAAGTACTTTTCAATCGTCGATTTACATATATTTTCTCGCTCCAACACGTACGAATTTGGGGCCAAAATGTTTATCAGATCCCAGGCTTTCCAGATCAACCCCGTACATACGCGACATACGCATGTTTTAAATGACTAGGCCGCTTGAAGTGATGAGTTTGTTTTGGCCGAGCTGTCAATGCCAGTCACGACTTCTTTCAAGTTCGACGACTTCGAAGCCCGATTTACATGGTTTATTTTTCACTTTTCCAAAGTATTTTGCGACTTCTAGATAGAGTAATAAATATATATCGTAAATCTAACCGTACATTTAGATAAAGTTATCGTTAACTTTGTCTAGTTCTGCTTTTCGCCAAAACATTAACAATTTCCGCTATCATTTTGTGTCACTATTGGGGGCCTGGAAACGAAAAACAAATTAGAGGCAAATGTCATGTAATTTTTTGGCTTTGCCAGGAGTTGAAATTTTATTTTTGTCACAAATGAATTTAAAATCTGAAATAATGACTTGAATGACTTCTATTATCATGGAAAGCACTCAGCCCTTAACGAGGTGACTTGGTATCGCTGGAAAAGTTATTCCTCCTTGAAGAGGACCGAGATGAAAGTGAGACCAGCAGACTCCTGACTTAATTAATTCCGCCTTCTTATCTTCAGATAGCCTTCAGTTAACAGCATAGCTATTATTCACTTCTGACTTACAATAACGGCGGAATCTCAATCAAGGCCAAATAAGCCTTTCATGTTTGATATCCCTGATAAAGTACTGCGGATTTTCTAAAAAATCGTTCTAGCATAGTTTTTTCAGTATGTTTTGTTTTCTCTCGTTTTGCATTCGTTCTTAAACCAGTCTCTGATTGCTATGTAAATGTTTAATTTGCATAATCAAATAAAAGAGATGTAATATACAAATGAGGTCCCATTAGTGGTTCTCTGGATACTGTATGTTTGTATAAGAAATTACCGGGATACAGCATACCTAAGGAAAAAATTAACGGGATGTGGTATATTTAAAATATAGAGATTCAGAAGTGTCGAACTGGAATTGAGGGGATAAAAAAAACCACAGGATACGGTATATTTAAGCAAAAAATTAAAGGACACGAGATACTCGCCCCTCTCCAGTGCGGCCATACATTTCATCGATTCCTGTCGAGTCCTAGCAAGTTTTCATTCTGTGAAATTTTGGTCACCAGGGTCGAGTTGTTCAAAGGTGGGTTAAGATAACCCAGGGTTAGTGTGAAATTTGATTTCAGATCCGAAAGCTTTAAAAGAAAATTAAGTTTATTTCCACTTGTTTACAATATTTGATGATTGAATGAGCTAAAAAGAATTGGGAAAATTATCCCTAAACAGCTTTTGAACAAAGAATATAGAAACCTGGATTAAAATTTAACTTTGGATTAGCGCTAATCGGCCTTCGAACAACTGGTCCCAGAAATGAAAGAAAACTGTCATTTTCCTACTATTTTAGGTTTTGTATGTGAACTTACATTTTGAACTTACTGACCGGTGGAAACTGTCCATCATTACTTAGGGTTAAACGACATAAAAAACAAAAGATTGTGTACGGACAGGGAGCTCCCAATCAAAACTGCACAGCTGTGTTTTTATATTTGAATTTTGCCGGCCTTCTTCATCAGTCCTTTTCTCCTTATTATGGACCACTATAACAGGAAAAAAAATTCATTCAATCGGCATTAGATTGCCATTGAATTGTTTTAGAAATTATGCGATCATTGCGTGTTATTCACTTGTGTTTACATAACTTAGTGGTAGAAATATAACACCAAGTCCTAGATTATCAGTGTCAGACTGTAGATGATAATGATCCTTATCGATCGAATGACCTGCAGTTGTCTTGTAAGGATCAACGAGATGGCTCTTCCTACCCTGATGAAATAAAATTAAAAATTCTGTCAGTACCGGGCCAGTATCGCACCCTTAAAGGCGTCAGTCATTCACAGTCAGTGAGGAGCCTTAACTATACAATGATAAGTCATATTATGACATTCACTTGTACATGATCTCAGCAAATTATAATTTTAGGCATTCACACCGCCCACTGACATCAGATCTAAGGTTTGGATTCCTGACACAGAACTACAGGCAAAAGAAAACATAAAAAGAGAGCTTTAATTTCACGCAATCATAATTTGGTTTTAAGTTAGGCATGCAGGTAGAAAGACAGACATACAGACGAACTGAGAGGCAGGCAGAGATGACGTCACTATTGCCGTGGGTCAGGACAGTAAGAGATCACAAAAAATCATTGACACACTCGGCGCCACTTCCACTTTTCTTCTCACCAAATGTTGACGTCATCTGTTATCTATTACTGAATAAACACACGACAACATAGTTGTGTCAAGAAAGCTGTAAAAGGGGAAAATTTATTCCTGATACCTACCAGCAGGAATAGAACACAAAGGTTCCAATATGATAAATCCCTGAGATGGAGAACATGAACCACACCAACCTCCACACTTGGCAGACACCACTGCACCATCAGGCGACTTCTGGTAGTCCTGCATCGTCAAATTTTTCGGCCATCCCGAAAATTTCCAGTTCACATCGTTCCGAACACGAAGTCTCGTCCCGCTCAAGTCAACCTTGAAGTGACCTTTCCGGCAGTTACCAAAATTATTCGAATAACAATCCCCAGCTGTGCCATATGGGATGTCTTTACCTCCCTGAGTCTGCGCGAAGGTGAAAACATTGCTCAAAATTTTCATGGTTGTGATATCAAGGCGCACTTTGCTGAAGTAAGTGGTGCCTCGATCTGAGTACAATGTGGATCGCACTGCACCACTGCAGTCGCCCCCATTTTGGAGCCTGTGGGCATACACATTAGCAAAGTTGTTCTCCGTACCCGACTCCAAGGTGATGAACTCTTGCGGCGTGTTAGATGACATATTATGGCAGTACATTCTCGTTGGGTCTTTACAACTATCGCTTAGATGAAGCAGGTAATGGCCGTCAGAAGAGTACCCGAATGCTTTCACTTCTGCGCAGCTGCGAAACTCTGTTTAGAATTGAAAATGAATTAAATTCAAAATCGTTTAGGTTGCTACTGCAATCCTCTAACAAACCCAAACAAAAACAGCTGAAAGAAAAAGCTTTTTACAGTTAATACAGATGTTATTATTTTGAAACAAATGAACTAATTAGAGCGGCTGCACTTTGCCGCCCGGTCAAACTGAGGCACCATCCACACAAATGCGATTTCGTTTGAAAACGCATTGTATTTGACACGTTTTTGCCCATCGTACATACTAAAATGCCAAAGCCGCTGATGAAAACGGAGACTTTCGCGAACGGTGTAAAAATTGGAGCGTTTTGAAGACAAACCGTTTTCAAAAGGCATGATTTCTTATGTGGATAAATGAAAACAAAAGATTTTGAAAACAGTTTCCCAAAAAGTCACCTACTGTCACAGACAAAAGTCTTCTACTTTCATGCGCAAGATGAGACATCACAAACAATTATTTTAACTACAATGCGCAAAGGCTGAAAACAAACAAGCAACAATTTTTACCGCGGTTTTATTCAACCCAGCGTACGCGAAGAAGACATAAGTTTGCAGGGAACTTCTTTTGAAAGCAGTCTTTCGTTTTTAGATTTCCTCACCTTTACTCACAGTATGTGGCAATTTCTTTGCCTCCTCTGTATCTTTACTTGGCTCGGGTATAACTATGAGGTTGATCCCCGAGGAGATCTTCTCCCACTTGTCTATGCCCGGCTCCTCCGTGATGGCAAATACAATGACCTTCACTGCACTACTTCTAAAATTGGTGATATCGTTCCGGATCTCAGTAGAATTCTCATCGAAGTTTCCCTGGGTCAGCACAACAAGAATATTCTCCGCAGATAGCCGCTCGCCTTTTTGCGTTGTGAAAACCTCATCTCGTACTTTTGTAAAAGCACCGCTCAGTGTACCTGGTTGTCCGTCAGGGCCAGGTATGCTGCTGATGAAACTTGTAAAATTGGCTTTGCTGTAACCGTCATTGAAGAAGACCCTGGCAATCGCAGGACCATTGTAGTCCACTAGAGCAACACGAGTTTTGTCATCGGATATCTCATATTCATTAGCGAATTTCTTCAAGATGGCTACCATTCTTGCAAAGACTGAAGACGCTTGAGCTCCAGACGCACCGATTACAAAAGCAATGTCGACGGCTTTTTCTACAGAATACAACAACAACAAAAAGAATATACAGCGTGAGGCTAGGACCGCACGGTTCACTATGGATTAAGGTGACCTACAGATAAGATTATAGTTTAATGTAGTTTTAATATGCCAACAAAACAAATTCAATTTACGCATCTGGGAACTTTAAAATCACTTTCTTTCTAAATGAAATGATACCCCTAAAATCATTAGCAATAAAATTCTCGCTTTCATACGTACTAGAGGAATCAAAACTGACGTCGATCTCCTTTGTAACAACATATTCGAGAAATGAATCATATTGATATGGATAAAGGTTTAGGAGAATAGCTGGAGTATTCTAACACCGGACTAAGAAATTCCATAAGCGGTTTTGACTACCACCCGTGGTCAGCATTTCCGCTATATCGTATCATAGTGTCTTCTTCATCGGCAAATCTAGGAGTCGGGAGAATAACATGTCACTTCTCCCGTGATCATACCAAGTTAGCAGCCCCAATTGATAGTGCTGCTTCATCATCATTTCTTCATGATCACCAGCGAATGAATTTGAGGCCTTTAGCAAAGTGAGCCATCGAGAGGTGTACTAAGGAGTCTGGTACTAATAATTGTGAGAGCCAGTCCCTTCAAGGCTTCAAACTTTGTAGACGAAAACAAGTTAGCACGCGTGCCGCGGGGGTAGTAATGAAGGCTTACAGGCAGGTTATGTGGATTACAAGGTCGCACCGTAAATTTCAACACTACATCCGGGAAAGAAGGCGGGATTTCATTGTTTTTGATTCCCTTGTGTTCCCGATCAAAGGTCAATTCCTGTTAACATACGTCCAAACAGCTGATCTTATTTTATCATCTCACATTCTTCTATTTTCATCATCTACTTTATGAGAAACTCAAAAGTTATCCAGATCTTTTTCATGTTGTTCACTAAGAGTGAAAATAATTGCCTTATCACGGAAGTTAAAACCGTGATGCCGAGAAAGGCAAAACCTGTATTTAACAGTCAAAACCATCGGAAATGAAAATTGTATTGCACTAGTTTAATTTATGATCAGAGGCTCATTTTTCACATGTTCGATGACTTAAAGACCTTTAAAGAGCCCAAGGAAATGATAGGGTCTATTTTAAGAAAGATACAACGGCGATAGGAACAAGACCTTAGCGAAACAAAAGATTTAATGAGCGCAACTCAGAACGTTTGTTTTGAAAATTTGTAACGACATTTCTCAGCCTTACTAAGAAAAAAAAAAACAAAAAAAAAAACAGTGTGAAATCACCATGTTCTGCGTGCATACTATTGGAAAGGAAATTTTGACAGAAATTCATCCACATCACTATTTTTTCTATTTTAACAGAACGTTTTTTAAAGCTGTCGTGACATCTTAAATTTCCAATTTTAACTCCTATTACAAGAAATGAATATGCAAAAATTAACTTTTAACTTAGGCACTTTAAGTGGGTGTGTTTTGCGACAAACAAGCCCCAGTGAAAAAACTACGAAACCTCATAAAATGAACGTACAGATAATAAAAATGTATATTTGAAATTTGGGAGTAACGAATCAACTGTGAAATTAGACCTTCAATTTCCATGTCGCAGTAAACCAAAGCTGTCTTTCCAGATGCACTTAAATCCAACCAGTATTTCTTGCTGATGACGTCTTTACCTTCGCTCGCTTTTATTTCTCGACACGACTCCGCAGGCAGTTCTGGAATGGATCCCAGAGGAGCTGTTACATAAAGTAGATAAAAGAAGCACAAGAATTAGCCGTTTATTCTCTTGCTAAAGAGAACCTCGATTGCACACAATTCAGACTCGGCCACCGGGGATAGCTAAGGTTGTAAAGTATCTAATGCATACCTCTGCCAAAAAAACGTACGTGATAAAACCGAGAAGGGTCTGAGTAGAAGTTCTTAGGTCTTGCCTCTCTGGTTCGGTTATTCAGTTCACAAGACCTTTCCCCGATTACGTAATTGTAACTCTGGCACCTGATTTCTCTTTCACAGCTGATGTCACACTCGTGGATGGCAGTTACTGAGATCTTCTTGAAGAAAAATCCGTGTAGAGCCATTCCGCTCATGCTTCTTTCTCGTCTGCATTGTTTATCAGCGGATACGATGGCCATCAAGAGGCGAACGTTGAAGAACAAACACACTTTCCTCCACATTAAATGACCACGATGAGACAAAAAGATGAGTGAGTTTGTTCTGTCTCCTGTTGTGGAGGGTAGATCGAGTCGATCAATATTCAGAATTGTTCTAACTACTTTTCAAAGCAGTGAAACTATTCTCAGGAATATTTATCAGTAGATCACAAAAGTGTTCCTCATTTCAGTTTGTTATGAAGATTTTGTTTTTTTTTTTGCGGGGTTCGCAATTTTCTTGAGTAATTGTGAAACTTAATCGATTCATGCTGTCCCGTCATAGAGGTTCTTAACATGTTGTTGCTATGGTTACAAAACAAAAGAGTTAAAGCCGCGAAGTGAAACTTATTCGTCTGTTTTGTCTTTCAGCCGTTAAAATAACTGTAGTTATCAGCCTGGAGGTTAGTTAAATAATTTGAATATATCAACAAAGTTGAAATGGTAAATTGGACACCGTTAAGATCATAAAAGCTGACGTTACGAGCGTTAGCCCTTCGTCATTCGCTCCGACGAAGGGCTAATGCTCGAAACGTCAGCTTTTATAATCGTAAGGGTGGCCAATTTACCATTTCAACTTTGTTGATATATTCAAATTATTTCGTTACCCCCACGGACGCAGCCCAAACAATTTCTTTAGAAACTATCAGCCTTTATTCATGGAGGTTAGTTAACTCAGTATGTCTGCTAGAGGAACAAAAGGTCCATGAAGAAGAAAACATTGACCAAAATAAAAAAAATGTCCAGAACTGCATATTTACATGCGTGTTCAGAAAAAATTAATTCTCTTAATGTTTTTCTAACCCTTAATATAATATAATTGTCATTTGTTATTCATTTGAGGAGTAATTGGATTCTGTTAGAAATGGCTCTAGGCGACATCACGATAGATATCCGATCTCAATTTTTTTTTTAATTTCGCCACCGTGTAGAGCCGGAAAAGTGAGTTAAACATTAGGTAAAAGTCTTGAGAGGAAACTATACTAGATATACTATCTATTAAGACATGAACCTACCTCTGGATATTTCCGAAGAAATCGAAGATGCGAAGATCACCGGGGAAAAAACGAAGATCTCAAGATTGAAGCGAAGATCTGAAAATTGACTAAAATTTGCGTAATGAAATTGAACACTTAGATATAAAACTGTCAAAACTCGTAAACACTATAGAAAATATCTGTTATTTCTGAATTTTGGCAATTGAACAACATTTCACTGCGATTGTGAACGGTGTCAACAGTCACAGAATAATGAACTTCGAACATAGTCACCTCGAAGAATTGACGAAAGAGATGGCCTCTGGTATCGGGGCCCTAAAGCAAATTAGGCACCTGATCCCAGCATCAACCTTACATCTCATTTACCAAGCTTTATTAAAACCTTACTTTGATTACTGTGACATTGTTTGGGGTAGCTGTGTGGCAAAACGCTACGAGACAAACTCCAGAAATTGCAGAATAGAGCAGCCCGTGTGTTGACATTCTCTCAGTGACAATGATGCTGATGCAACTGAGCTACTCGAGTTTTTAGGGTGGAAAAATCTTGCACGCCAGCAGGAAATCCGTGAAGCCACCATGATGTTTAGATGTCTGCACGGGCTAGCTTCAGAGTATCTGTATTCAAAGTTTACGTGGTGTGACTCTGCTTATGACCTCAGGGACTATGAAAATAAGCTTAATGTTCCATTACCGCGCACTATTAACTATCGTGAAGTTTTTCTTACTCTTAACTGTCACTATTATTTATCCGAGAAGTAATTAGATTGTGTCAGGATTGGTTTTTAGATGACATCACGATAGATATCTGATCCCAAATTTCTTTTTTTAATCTTGTTCAACCTCGTTCCCAGGGTGTTTTCCCTTAGTTATTTTGTTATATTCAGAGCCGGAAAAGTGATTAAAAATTAGGTAAAAGTCTTTCGAGAAAAACTCTACTAGATTTAACAATTGATTCATGCGTCAAACTCGATCTGCTCACAACGGTGACCAGATATTGCCATGATGTGGCGATTTTAGACACCGGCGTTTGATCACAAGGTGATCGCAGTGGCGCTGACGCTGAGGTTGGTGTAGACTTTCGGCAGTTTTGCTGCCTTGCTGATGCTTTTCATCATGTTGTCGAGCTTGTTGACTCCGATCGGTCATGCATCGTACCAAGCTTCATCGTAATTCCACTGCTTCTTCGGATATTGAAAAAATGCTTCGCTTTTGGGATTCAACTTCGCTATATAAAACTTCAACCGAGTCGGTGGCTGAAAACTGAATATATTGTTCTTGCTCTTTGTCTCAGGGTTTTACAAGCGATTTCACAGCTGAAGAATGGGAAAATACTTCTGTAATTCAGCAGCTCAAATTGGAATAGCACCACCGGTTGGCGTACAAACTAACTTCAGTTACTGTTTAATGATCGCCGATAAGTTTGATGGGGGTCAGCTTCACATGAAGGTTTCTGGTTTGAACACATGTTAACAACTAGAATTTAAATTATCTTGTAAACACCTACTGGAATAAACCACTGTTTCTCTTCTGTTTTAAAATGAATTTCTTCCCACTGTGATTTTTCCATCTTTCACTTGCTTACATTAATCATTTATAGTTTTGTTAACAAGTTCGACTTTCTAGGGATTTTTTAATCTTTAGCCGCCCGATTTCTTCGTCGTTCGCTTTGAAGTTTTACAAAGTAACTTGTACAAATAAGGTTAAAATCAAAAGAGTACAAGGTAAAAACTACGGGCTGATATCAACCAACACTGAATAGCTCAACAGAAGAAGGACTAAGACAGGTGTGAGCCGCTTTTGTTTATCGCTGTCTTTGTTTTGTAACCCTAGCCACACAACATTTGCAGCACTCCTATAAAGGATACTATAACTTAAAATGTTTACAGTTAATAGACCCAACTGAGGGGGTGACTAGTTCGTCATTCGCAAGGTAAGAAATATCTTAATGTGCACAGCACGCTAGGTGTTTTTTTGACCAGGTTGACAAGCTTCAAAAAAGTTCTTCACGGAGAGTTTTTGGAGCACGACTATTTCTTTTAACCAGGTTTTTATCTTACCTCACTATTATCCTGAACATACTACATGTATATTCGTGATTGCAGCGTGATAGAGTCCGATTAATGTAAGACGGTGTTTTGGAATGTTACCAATAGTAAGACAGACTTTCACCAAAAAATTAAAAGCAAAGCACCGTTTCAAACATCAGCCCTTGGTGTTAAGTCACATCACAAAAAATTAAGGGGAGTATTTTTTGTTGTTTGTTTGTTTTTTATTGATGTTTTGCAGAAAAGTGATAAAATGTCGTGGACGGTGTGTTGGTTCTCCCTCGTCGTCATCTTGACGGGCATCGTCTCTGCTGATAAACAATGCAGACAAGAAAGGAGCGTAAGTGGAATGGCTCTGCAGGGATTTGTCTTCAAGAAGTGCTCAGTAACTACCATCCACGTGTGTAAAATCAATTATAACATTACCAAAGTAAAGCGCACGCTCTGATTGGTCAATTTAGCGTCCCCCATTTGCCCATGGGTGTACGCTGCTGACGTGAGCAAATGCAAAGACTATTTTCCCGCGCGCGCTTTTTTTTTCTGGTCACGTAAGATTTGTTAAATAAAAGGGAACTCTTTAGCTACAATGTGTTAATGTTATGTTATAAAACAAATGGTAAATACCACAGCGTACACTATAGAGTTATGGATGCACTTGGGAGATTTGCTAAGCACTCAAGAAGCTAGAGTCGCTCACGGCTATCGCCTCGAGCGACTCTTACGCTTCTTTCGTGCTTAGCAACCTCCCGCGTGCATCCATAACTCAATAGTGTACGCTGTGGTATTTACCATTTGTTACCTGTGAAAGAGAAATCAGGTGCCAAAGTTACAATTACGTAATCGGGGAGAAGTCTTGTGAACTGAATAACCGGACTATGGAGGCAAGACCCGGGGAGAACTTCAGCTCAGACCCTGCTCGTTCTTATCACGGACGTTTTTTTTAGCAGAGGTATGCTTTAGATACTTCAACCGCGGCCATAGCTATCCCCGGTACGATGGAGTCAAATTGTGTGCCGTCGAAGTTCTCTTTAATTTAGCGAGAGAATCAACGGTTAATAGGCCAATTTGGATGTTTCTCATGTTCAAACTTGGCTCCGAGGCTTGGGGGAATAAAACAAAAGAAATCACATTGAGGTTGAGGGATGAAAAACTAATGTTTTTTTTAAATTCCCCCCAAGCCACGGAGCTATGTTAGGATTTCAATATATCTAAAACTTTATCTACTTTACATTACAGCTCCTCTGGGATCCATTCCTGAGCTGCCAGCGGGGTCGTGTCGGGAAATAAAAGAGAGTGAAGGCAAAGACGCCGTCAGCAAGAACTACTGGTTGGATCTTAGTGGATCTGGGAAGGCTGCATTGGTTTATCGCGACCTGGAAAAGAAAGGTTTTTGTCCAAACACTTGATTTACTTTTTCATCATATCTTCATTTTCTTCTGTCTTTCTATTCTTAAAAAAAATTCCTATCTGTTTGTAGCTACTAACGCATGTT
>NC_142521.1:2082500-2100000 GCF_964205215.1 Stylophora pistillata | reverse complement strand
CACTAAACTTCTAGACCATCTGTCTATCTCTTGATATAGAGAAGGCAAGAGTTTACAGCGAGAAGAGTTCGGGACACCAAGCAATTGAGAAGGGACAGGTGTTTCCTGCCCAATAAGGTCTAAACCCAGTTAGGGGTACTTCCCATTAAAACATCATCTACGCAACTTTGCCTTCCCTTCACACTAAAAGGACCATAAGAGAAAAAACAGCAAATAAGAATTTTAAGCAAGTATCACTTCGTTCCTATATATAAACTCACCTTGACTGAGAGTGAGCTCTGAATTATTGTTAGCATCTTGTATACATGTGAATAAATCTGATAGTTTCGAAAGAAACTGTTTGGGGCTGCGTCGGTGGGAGTAACGAAATAATTTGGATATATCAACAAAGTTGAAATGGTAAATTGGCCACCGTAATGATTACAAAAGCTGACGTTTCGAGCGTTAGCCCTTCGTCCTTCGCTCCGACGAAGGGCTAACGCTCGAAACGTCAGCTTTTGTAATCATTACGGTGGCCAATTTACCATTTCAACTTTGTTGATATATCCAAATTATCTTGTATACATGGACAGGTTCAAATTGTTCACCAGTGTTAAACTCCGGTTTTGAAGAAGGAGACCTGCCACCTAAAAGTTAAAGAAACAACAACAACAACAAAAAAACATGAATTACCCACTCAGAATAAAGAGTACCAATCAAGAGGATATTTTTGTAAAATATTCTTTCTTTATGAACAGTATGATTTTCAAGGATCGTTATGATTAAAATGAGGGGGATTATGCAAAACTCTAAACATTGTTATAATATACAAAATAACTGCAATTTGTAAGATCAAATATCTGATATGACAGCTGCAACATGTAAAGTGAGCTTGCTTGCCCAGATCACTCACTTATGGCACTATTCTAAAAACAATTATCACAGTTGTTGTACACACATACCTGGTTTAACCTTTGTGTTCTTAAACTCATTCATAAACACTATTCTGTAAAAGAAAAATATTCATAATCTTCAGAAATATGCTTGAAAATGGAGTTGGGTTCTATTCCTTGCTTTGGTATACTGGTTAGCAAGTACATTTGTTTTGCATGAACACATTGTGGAAAAGGCAGCCATGCTTAATATTGGGCAGAACATCCTGGCCTCATAAATCACACTCCCCATCTTACAAAATTGAAAAAATTGTTTTAAAGGTGAAAAACTATTAAACTGAGGAAGGGTTGCCAATTTAACAATTTTTGAAAATGAAAGCGATATTTGCAGTAATGAACACAATTTAAACCGTAGTGAAAATAAGGCCTGAAAATTAAAAAATTCAGGCCTGTACAGGATTTGAACCCATGCCCTCTGCAATACTGGTGCAGTGCGCTATTGACTGAGCTAACAAGCAAACTGGCAGCTGGTCATTCTGTTGGTTTGTAATGAACCCATGAAGTGGTGAATCAATGATTGTGAATATATATGAAAATCATATATGTGAACTGTGGTTTAAGAAAAGAATATGAAAACTGCACTTCACATATTTATATAAATTTTATATATATTCACAGTCACTAACAATTATTGATGAAAGAGTTTTCCTCTACAAGAGGAGAAAATTTTCACTTACAGACTGTCTAAAATAGGTGTTGATGTTGGACCTCTTTCCATTAATAAAGGCAACTGCCTCAGTAGGTTGAAAAATGGTGGACACCCCACCAGAGCTTGAAGAGTCTGATCACAGTTAAGGACAAAAAAACATTTGCTGTTCTCAATACAAATGAGATTCAATCTGGAGCTAAAAAGCCATTGCAGAGGCAATCAAGAAAGAAATGAATTCTGTCTTTCATCTAATTAATTTGTGGGACCTTTTCAACCTTTAAACCCCTAAGGGTGATAAGTAGCTTATTTCACCTTATAGCTATACTCTGCCGAATCACTCATTAAAACCATGAGAATGAAAGAAATGATTGTTAAACAAATTATCTGTCAGTGCCAAAGAAAATGTACAGTACGAAGAATATGGCTACTGATTATAAGGTGTAAAGGGTTCAACTAAACATTTCCTAGTGTAACTGAAAAGATACAGCATTAATGTAACACCAGTTCCCTCGGTTGATCAGTCCTCTTGGGATGTAAGGTTTTTGGATGTATCCTAATTCTTGTCTTTGAATACTTTCTGCAAAATATTAATTTAAAAAAAGTCACAAAGGAATGTTTGAACTCAGTCTACAAAGTAAGTGTTACTTTTCTCAGTTATGATGACCTTTCAGTTCACTTACTGTCAGTAGTAACAATAAACCCATAAAATGAAAATGTGCATCAGAACTCAAGTCTCCTCTAGCCATTGCACTTCTGGAAAAATTTTTTCCTTCTTCAGTCTTGATGCATAATTTAAACTTAGTTATATTCTACACCTCAAGATGAATTTCTTCACATCCTTTTTGTTTTATGAGATACACAATCTCACTACAGCCTAACTTTACGTACTGGTAACATTCAGCTGATAATTTTCACACACATACACATGCACACACACACACACACACACACACACACACACACACACGCACGCACGCACGTACATGCACACAAACAGTGCAACACTTACAGTCCATACTTGGTATCCCCTTGAGGAAAACACTGGAAAGTCAGTACAACCACATCAAGTTCAAGAATGTTTACTTGGAAAATGACTGACTGCAAAGCAGACAGACAGAAAGACAACCAAAGATAAACAGATAGACATACGGATAGATAGAAAGACTGACAGATCGACAGACAGACTGACAGAGAGACAGAAAAACAGATGGATGGACAGACTGTCTGACAGACTGACAGACAGACTGATGGACAGACTGACAGACAAACAGAAAAAACAGACAAACAGAAAAAACAGACAGGCTGACAGAATCTTTTGTGGTATTTACCTGCAAATTTCTTAGCAAACTTGTCCTCCTCCACACTAACTGTGGTTTGCATTGTATCATCTTCTGTCATTTTAAGATTTGAAATTGTTTGCATTTCAGTTCTCACAACAAGACTTGTTGTTTTAACTACAATACCAGACGATGGTTTTGCAGAGTTTTTGAACAAGTCTGCCCATGATGAAGGCTTTGGAGGCTGATCTTTTTTGCAAGTGATTTCTTCTGCTGTACTGCTTGTTTTTACACTCTGATCCACTGGGATGGGACCTTCATGTTCTTGTTCTGGGACTTTACAAGTCTGAGTAGAACTTAGGGTATCTTGTATAGTGCTAATGGAAACTGTAACTTTCATGTCTGTGTCGCTGTGAACAGGGCTGTTTGATGTGCCATCTGTTGATAAAGAACTCTTTCTTTCTTCAACAGTGTCCCCATCACAAGAACTTGTGCTTTTCCTCTGTACAGCTGTTCTTTTGTCTGTGGTAGAAACAGCACCTGATTTTTGCTCCTTTAATGCTGAGTTCAAAACATTTACATGTACTTTTGAAGTTTCTTTCACGACATCACTGACAGCAACTTTATCTGTAGTAGGTAAAGATACAACAGCTTTTCCTTTTGAACCAGAGCCAGTGGAATTAACTGAAGCCCTTTCTTTTTCACTACATTCACTAGAAGAGCTGGACACAGATCCAGACCTCTTTCTTTGCCTCCTTCTCTTGCGACGCTTGCGTGATCTTTCATTTTCCGTCTTCTCCACAGCTCTCTGGGTGTTCACTGTTAATGACAAGGGAGGGAAGTTGTCAACATCAGGTGCTGAAGTTCTTGGGGGACTGCAAAATAAAACAATACTTCTTCAGAAAACAATACATGTATTTGTGAATGTTCTCAACTTAAAAGTTTCCCTGAATCCAGACATCAATTACTTAACAATTAATCCCCATGCACATGTTTCTATAAAGAATGGAACATAATCAAAATAAACAAATAAATAAAAAAATATATATATATGTAGCAGTCAACATAAACAAGGCAGTTTTCTAAGCCCTCTGTTCTCAGAAAAATCCAGAATTTACAGTGTTGGTTCTTCCCAAGGGATGAAAACAATAGAACCCTCAATGTCAGAGGGAGAAGCAAAGAAACCTTCAACTCACATCTGATGCTAGGGTAGCCAGGCGAGCAAATCAAACACCTCTTGTTACTTGCTGAGCACAGCACTCTCTACTTAATATGAGAAAAATTTCACTGAATACATGCCATGCCAATTCAATAGAAAAGGACAAAAAATATCCTAAATTCCTTGGCTGCTTTGTTGAAGTTTGAGTGGAAAAAGGTTGGCTCCTTTTGACATTTTATTGCCTAAGTTGATAACGTAAATTGGCCCTCATAGAGGTTTAACAGCTGATGTTTCAAGCATCAGAAGACACAAATCAAAACTGAATATTTTTTATGCCACATAGAATTTGAAGCCACTCCTTTACCTTTCAGTTTTACTTTCTGTCACATCTTGTTCAGGCTCTTTGTTGCTGTTTCCACAAAACACAAAGTGTTCAGAGCTACTTTGGACGGTTTTATCTGACGATCGTGTGACTTGTTTCTGCTTTGCTTCTGGTGAACGAGCTACTGTATCACCTACACCAGCTGTTGTCCTCACCAATTTCCCTGGAGAAGTTTCCTGTTCACTTTCTTGTCCCACTTCAACACCTGAGTCTTCAAGACCTGCTGTGACATTCTTAGCTGCCGCAGAACTGTCACTTGATGAGACCTGTGTTGAGGTGTCACCAGCTGCCAGACAGGAAAACAAATGATGTTACTTTAAGATATGGATATGGCAGTGATATCAACCCATAAACTCCCTAAATCTCATATTTAATTCTCCTTTATGTCTGCCATACACTTCTTCTTATGATATTAGTTTGGAGAATTTGGAATGGGATCTGCTAAGAATACCTACCTTATATTTTTCTTTTTCTCATCACTTGTCTGCTGTATTCATATTGTAAGGAGAAATTATGTCTTGATCACACATGGAGGGGAAACATTAGGGGAGGTTCTGAACACAGCAATGCCGCAAAAAGAAAAATCAGCAAATTCAGCATTAACACGAAAAAAAACTTGCCAAATATCACAATATTTCAATACCAATTTGAAACTCGATGTCATGCATGGAATATTCAAACAATATTCAAACAATTAAGCTGGTCAGAAGTACATGACTCAATCACTTGTAAGTTCTCCCACAGACTCAAAACAGGTAGATGATGTTATCTTGATCTAACACCATATTCTCACAATTAATTTATAGGGAGATGAGTGGCAGCTAGAGGGGAGAATTAACAAGCAGATCTTTGGAATTAAAGAGTTAAGCCTATTGTACAAAAAAAGTATAACAATGTGAAGCACAATAAAAAAGGGAAATAATAAACAGATCAGAAGAAGTAACAGTTTAATGGATGTGGATGTGTCAAAATGCAATTTGTAAACAAAAAAGTTTAAGTGCAAAATGGATATCATCACATAACCAATTTTGTTGCCAAATGAAGAAGACCGTTGCCTCTTCATATACGATACAGGCATGTGGAGGAAGGTATTTGACCCAACCTTGTGTGAATGCTAATTCCTAGTAACCAAGAAGTTCTCAGAAGAATGATAATCAAATGTAATTCTTTAACAGTCTGTATATCTCTACCTTTCAGAGGAATCACAGGACCACTGAAGTTTACATGTACCTGAGCTTAGCAATAAATTTGTACCTTTCATAGGGGTCATAGGACCACTGAAGTTTACATGTACCTTAGCTTAGCAATAAATTTGTACCTTTCATAGGGGTCACAGGACCACTGAAGTTTACATGTACCTGAGCTTAGCAATAAATTTGTACCTTTCATAGGTGTCACAGGACCACTGAAGTTTACATGTACCTGAGCTTAGCAATAAATTTGTACCTTTCATAGGTGTCACAGGACCACTGAAGTTTTACATGTACCTGAGCTTAGCAATAAATTTGTTACTTTCCATCCACGACATTTACTTCATAATAATTGCTTGTGATGAAAACTTTTTAATTCCAATTGAAATAACAGAGATATTAATCTGCACTTTTTGCTGGGCATAATTGGTTACAATCTGTTTTATTCATCAGTTTCTCGTAGTAAGAAAAAATCGAAACAAAATATATATTTAAATCGCCCTGACCTTCAACAAACTAAGGAAGTGGGTATTGTCACTGTCTGCACATAACAGAGTGATCAATATTATAGGAAAATTCATTACTTGACCAGGGAATTCTATTTACAACAATTATCACTGATGGTATTTCGATATATCACTGTGCCCCACCCTCTCAGATCCTCTTCGATCTGTACACTACACAAACTCGATATCACACCAATTTTTTAAATTTGAACTCATCTTCCGGCATATCAAAGACGAGCCAGAATATTGCTCATATTTGCGACCAACAATCATCACAATCATAAGTCCCTAATTTCATTATCTCTCAAGATCAACCAGTAGCGCCTCGCAAATTAAATGTCGATGTATATTTTTGAAATAATCTCGTTTTCCGAGTCAGGATGCTCGCGCGAAGGTAAATTACAAAAGTATTAGATACATACCGGTACCGTTAAAATCATCGCCTCGTTCCTCGTGATCTGAGTAATCGAAGTCGAAGAGAAACTACAAAATAGAAAACCTCAGTAAAACAAAAAAGAAACCAATGCGAGAGACGATCGAAAACTAAAGCGTGAGTAAATTTTGTCTCGACCTGCAATGTAATCCTTGAAATTAAACACAATTTCCCCGACGTACGCATAATTAAGAGATCTACTGAGCTAATTTTTACCTCAACCGGTGGTATATTTCCGATTTGGGCTGCTAAATTACTGAAGTACTTTTCCCATTCTTCAGCTGTGAAATCCCTGAGACACGCAAGAACAAGAAATTTTAGGACACGTCTCGCCTGAAGTTCGTTTTTACAACGCGTGATTACGAGGAATCTAATACAAATCTAACATATTTCTTACCTCTTCCGAATTAGGCATTTCTTGAGCCACGAGAGTGCTCAATTAACTAAAGCTCAAATTCTCCATGGACAAAATTCCCTTAAAAACTCTCGAACTAAACAAATCAATTTGATTCTTCCATTTGGCTAGACGAGCGCATGAGCTGTGAAAACTTGTGACGTCAGTTTTCGTCTCGGTCGCGTGGAATCCCGTAAAAACCCGAGATAACACAAGCTGAGGGGATACTTTGGCGTAATCATAACATCGTTGATTTTTTAATATCAAAACAGCTGGTCAATTTTGCGCGTATCATGGCAGGAAGCCTACGGTGGCCCAGAAGGCTCAACGCAAACAAAAAATATACTGCAGCAAATAAAAGATATACTGCATCAAATAAAAAAGATCAAACCCAAAGAAAAAAAAAGTACGCAGCAAATAAAAAAAGGCACCGCAAACAAAAATACTGCAGCAAATAAAATATGCAACGCAAACAAAAAAAAGAGAAAACGCAAACAAAACAAATTGGAACGCAACGCCAAGGAAGACTGGGTAATAGTTCTTAGTTTCCCGCCAACACTCGTTACATCCTTTGCTTGTTCACCTTTCCCAAACCATGTTCTGCATGACAGTACTGGTACCATGCTGCTACTTTAAAAAATCGATGATAACTCTATTTTCATACCCTTGATGAATGTAATTTTCTATAATCCTACGCTGATCGCTTTCGTCCATAACCAAATGCGAGTTCCAGTTCATGCTGTTTTGGCGGGAAACTAAGAACTATTACCCAGTCTTCCTTGGCGTTGCGTTCCAACTTTTTTTGGTTGCGTTTTCTTTTTTTTTGTTTGCGTTGCACATTTTGTTTGCTGCAGTAGTTTTTGTTTGCGTTGCATTTTTTTATCTGCTGCGGTCCTTTTTTCTTTGTGTTATGATTTTTTTTTATTTGCTGCAGTATATTTTTATTTGCTCCAGCATATTTTTTATTTTCTGCAGTATATTTTTTAATTCCTACAGTATATTTTTTAATTGCTGCAGTATATCTTTTATTTGCTGCAGTATATTTTTTGTTTGCGTTGAGCCTTCTGGGCCACCGCAGAAGCCAGTATATCGGCACGAAAAAGAGCTCTGTTGAAATAAACGTTTATGCAGAGGATTGCCTCCAGCAGGCGGTAGTTTGTGTTTCAGCGCGCCAAATATTAATATTCGGTCGCCATATTGGTCGGGTGGAAGGTTTTGGACGAGTGACATGACACAGCAAGGGGAGGTGGGGGAAGGGGAGAAAAATCTGACTGGAATTAGCTTACAGTGTACCCGTTTGAGAGCCAAATAAAATACTAATTAGACAAAAGGATACAAATCAGAAAACATCGATCAGTTACACGGGTAAAAGGAATGAGAAGATAACTTTACAAAGAATTCCAGGTGCAAGTGAGTACTAAATTTGTTCCAGTTTAAAAAAAAACAAAATACTTGAGACTTCTTACCAACACTTTTAATCTCAAGTTTTGACACGAACAACACAATTTCATCTGTCCATTGCATTTTCTTCTTCAGTTTCGGATATCAGTTTCCCGTGTAGCCAAAGAAATACTAGCATGCGCCTTCTCCGTCGTTTTGCACGGCCTCTACTGCACAAAGCAACACAAACGTAATGCAAATTACAAGAATAACCCGGGCATTGCGCAACATCGCCAACATCTGCGAAGAAGTACTTTTCAATCGCCGATTTACATATATTTTTTCCCTCCAACACGTACGAATTTTGGGCCAAAATGTTTATTAGATCCCAGGCTTTCCAGATCAACCCCGTACATACGCGACATACGCATGTTTTAAATGACTAGGCCGCTTGAAGTGATGAGTTTGTTTTGGCCGAGCGGTCAATGCCAGTCACGACTTCTTTTAAGTTCGACGACTTCGAAGCCCGATTTACATGGTTTATTTTTCACTTTTCTAAAGTATTTTGCGACTTCTAGATAGAGTAATAAATATGTATCGTAAATCTAACCGTACATTTAGATAAGGTTATCGTTAACTATGTCTAGTTCTGCTTTTCGCTAAAAAATTAACAACTTCCGCTATGATTTTGTGTCACTATTGGGGGCCTGGAAACGAAAAAAAAATTAGAGGCAAATGTAATGTAATTTTTTGGCATGAATAAACATAACAGCTGTAACTTTGCCAGGAGTTGAAATTTTATTTTTGCCAAAAATGAATTAAAAATCTGAAATAATGACTTGAATGACTTCTATTATCATGGAAAGCACTCAACCCTTAACGAGGTGACTTGGTATCGCTAGAAAAGTTATTCCTCCTTGAAGAGGACCGAGATGAAAATGAGACCAGCAGACTCCTGACTTAATTAATTCCGCCTTCTTATCTTCAGATAGTCTTCAGTTAACAGCATAGCTATTTTTCACTTCTGACTTACAATAACGACGAAATCTCAATCGAGGCCAAATAAGCCTTTCATGTTTGATATCCCTGATAAGGTACAGCGGATTTTCTAAAAAACCGTTCTAGCATAGTCTTTTTTTTAGTTTGTTTTGTTTTCTCTCGTTTTGCAATCTTTCTTAAACCAGTCTCTGATTGCTACATAAAAGTTTAATTTGAATGATCAAATAAAAGAGATGTAATATACAAATGAGGTCCAATTAGTGGTTCTCTGGATACTGTATGTTTGTATAAGAAATTACCGGGATACAGGATACCTAAGGAAAAAATTACCGGGAAACAGGATACCTAAGGAAAAAATTACCGGGAAATAGGATACCTAAGGAAAAAATTACCGGGAAACAGGATACCTAAGGAAAAAATTAACGGCATGTGGTATATTTAAAATATAGAGATTCAGGAGTGTCGAACTGGAATTGAGGGGATAAAAAAAACCACAGGATACGGTATATTTAGGCAAAAAATTAAAGGAAAGGAGATACTCGCTCCTCCCCAGTGCGGCCATACATTTCATCGGTTCCTGTGGAGTCCTAGCAAGTTTTCATTCTGTGAAATTTTGGTCACCAGAAATGAAAAAAATTTGTCATTTTCCTACTATTTTAGGTTTTGTATGTGAACTTACATTTTAAACTTACTGACCGGTGGAAACTTTCCATCATTGCTGAGGGTTAAACGACATAAAAAACAAAAGATTGTGTACGGACAGGGTGCTCCCACTCAAAACTGCACAGCTTTATTTTTGTATTTGACTTTTGCCGGCCTTCTTCATCAGTCTTTTCTCCTAATTATGGACCACTATAACAGGAAAAAAAATTCATTCAATCGGCATTAAATTGCCATTGAATTGTTTTAGAAATTATGCGATCATTGCGTGTTATTCACTTGTGTTTACATAACTTAGTGGTAGAAATATAAGACCAAGTCCTAGATTATCAGTGTCAGACTGTAGATGATAATGATCCTTATCGATCCAATGACCTCCAGTTGTCTTGTAAGGATCAACGAGATGGCTCTTCCTACCCTGATGAAATAAAATTAAAAATTCTGTCAGTACCGGGCCAGTATCGCACCCCTAAAGGCGTCAGTCATTCACAGTCAGTGAGGAGCCTAAACTATACAATGATAAGTCATATTATGACATTCACTTGTACATGATCTCAGCAAATTATAATTTTAGGCATTCACACCGCCCACTGACATGAGATCTAAGGTTTGGATTCCTGACACAGAACTACAGGCAAAAGAAAACATAAAAAGAGAGCTTTAATTTCATGCAATCATAATTTGGTTTGTTAGGCATGCAGGTAGAAAGACAGACATACAGACGAACTGAGAGGCAGGCAGAGATGACGTCACTATTGCCGTGGGTCAGGACAATAAGAGACCACAAAAAATCAGTGACACTCGGCGCCACTTCCACTTTTCTTCTCACCAAATGTTGACGTCATTTCTTATCTATTACTGAATAATCACACGGCAACATAGTTGTGTCAAGAAAGCTGTAAAAGGGGAAAATTTATTCCTGATACCTACGAGCAGGAATAGAACACAAAGGTTCCAATATGATAAATCCCTCAGATGGAGAACATGAACCACATGCACCTCCACACTTGGCAGACACCACTGCACCATCAGGCGACTTCTGGTAGTCCTGCATCGTCAAATTTTTCGGCCATCCCGAAAATTTCCAGTTCACATCGTTCCGAACACGAAGTCTCGTCCCGCTCAAGTCAACCTTGAACTGACCTTTCCGGCAGTCACCAGAATTCCACGAATAGCAATCGCCAGCTTTGCCATATGGGATGTCTTTACCTCCCTGAGTCTGCGCGAAGGTGAAGACATTGCTCAAAATTTTCATGGTTGTGATATCAAGGCGCACTTTGCTGAAGTAAGTGGTGCCTCGATCTGAGTACAATGTGGATCGCACAGCACCACTACAGTCGCCCCTATTTCTGAGCATCTGCGCATACACAATAGCAAAGTTGTTCTCTGTGCCAGACTCAAGGGTGATGAACTCTTGCGGCGTGTTAGATCTCATATTATGACAGTAGATTCTCGTTGGGTCTTTGCAACTGTCGCTTAGATGAAGCAGGTAATGGCCGTCAGAAGAGTACCCAAATGCTTTCACTTCTGCGCAGCTGCGAAACTCTGTTTAGAATTGAAATTGAATTAAATTCAAAATCGTTTAGGTTGCTACTGCAATCCTCTAACAAACCCAAACAAAAACAGCTGAAAGAAAAAGCTTCTTACAGTTAATGCAGATGTTTTTATTTTGAAACAAATGAACTAGTTAGAGCGGCTGCACTTTGCCGCCCGGTCAAACTGAGGCACTATCCACACAAATGCGATTTCGTTTAAAAACGCATTGTTTTTGACACGTTTTTGCCCATCGTACATACTAAAATGCCAAAGCCGCTGATGAAAACGGAGACTTTCGCGAACGGTGTCAAAATTGGAGCGTTTTGAAGACAAACTGTTTTCAAAAGGCACGATTTCTTATGTGGATAAGTGAAAACAAAAGATTTTGAAAACAAACAGTCACTTACAGTCACAGACAAAAGTCTTCTACTTTCATGCGCAAGATGAGACATCACAAACAATTATTTTAGCTACAATGCGCGAAGGCTGAAAACAAACAAGCAACAATTTTTACCGCGGTTTTCTTCAACCCAGCGTACGCGAAGAAGACACAAGTTTGCAGGGAACTTCTTTTGAAAGCAGTCTTTCGTTTTTAGATTTCCTTACCTTTACTCACAGCATGTGGCAATTTCTTTGCCTCCTCTGTATCTTTACTTGGCTCGGGTATAACTATGAGGTTGATCCCCGAGGAGATCTTCTCCCACTTTTCTATGCCCGGCTCCTCCGTGATGGCAAATACAATGACCTTCACTGCATTGCTTCTAAAGTTGGTGATATCGTTCCGGATCTCAGTAGAATTCTCATCGAAGTTTCCCTGGGTCAGCACAACAAGAATATTCTCCGCAGATAGCCGCTCGCCTTTTTCTGTGGTGAAAACCTCATCTCGTACTTTTGTAAAAGCACCGCTCAGTGTACCTGGTTGTCCGCCAGGGCCAGGTATGCTGCTTATGACACTTGTAATATTGGCTTTGCTGTAACCGTCATTGAAGAAGACCCTGGCAATCGCATGACCATTGAAGTCCACTAGAGCAACACGAGTTTTGTCATCGGATATCTCATATTCATTAGCAAAGTTCTTCAAGATGGCTACCATTCTTGCAAAGACTGAAGACGCTTGAGCTCCAGACGCACCGATTACAAAAGCAATGTCGACGGCTTTTTCTACAGAATACAACAACAACAAAAAGAATATACATCGTGAGGCTAGGACCGCACGGTTCAGTATGGATTGAGGTGACCCACAGATAGAAGTATAGTTTGATGTAGTTTTAAAAAGCCAGCAAAACAGATTCAATTTACGGATCTGGGAACTTTAAAATCGCTTTCTTTCTAAATGAGATGATACCCCTAAAATCATTAGCAATAAAATTCTCGCTTTTATACGTACTAGAAGAATCAAAACTGACGTCGATCTCCTTTGTAACAACATATTCCACAAATCAATCATATTGATATGGATAAAGGTTTTAGGAGAATAGCTGGAGTATTCTAACACCGGAGTAAGAAATTCCATAAGCGGTTATGACTACCACCCGTAGTCAGCATTTCCGCTATATCGTATCACAGTGTCTTCTTCATCGGCAAATCTAGGAGTCAGGAGAATAACATGTTACTTCTTCCGTGATCATACCAAGTTAGCAGCCCCAATTGATAGTGATGCTTCATCATCATTTCTTCATGATCACCAGCGAATGAATTTGAGGCCTTTAGCAAAGTGAGCCATACCAAGTTAGCAGCCCCAATTGATAGCGCTGCTTCATCATCATTTCTTCATGATCACCAGCGAATGAATTTGAGGCCTTTAGCAAAGTGAGCCATACCAAGTTAGCAGCCCCAATTGATAGCGCTGCTTCATCATCATTTCTTCATGATCACCAGCGAATGAATTTGAGGCCTTTAGCAAAGTGAGCCATACCAAGTTAGCAGCCCCAATTGATAGCGCTGCTTCATCATCATTTCTTCATGATCACCAGCGAATGAATTTGAGGCCTTTAGCAAAGTGAGCCATCGAGAGGTATACTAAGGAGTCTGGTACTAATAAATGTGAGAGCCAGTCCATTCAAGGCTTCAAACTTTGTAGAGGAAAACAAGTTAGCACGCGTGCCGCGGGGGTAGTAATGAAGGCTTACAGGCAGGTTATGTGGATTAACAAGGTCGCACCGTAAATTTCAACACTACATCCGGGAAAGAAGGCGGGATTTCATTGTTTTTGATTCCCTTGTGTTCTCGATCAAAGGTCAATTCCTGTTAACATACGTCCAAACAGCTGATCTTATTTTATCATCTCACATTCTTCTATTTTCATCATCTACTTTATGAGAAACTCAAAAGTTATCCAGATCTTTTTCATGTTGTTCACTAAGAGTGAAAATAATTGCCTTATCACGTAAGTTAAAACCGCGATGCCGAGAAATTAAGGCAAAACCTGTATTTAACACTGTCAAAACCATCGGAAAAGAAAATTGTATTGCAGTAGTTTAATTTATGATCAGAGGCTCATTTTTCACATGTTCGATGACTTAAAGACCTTAAAGAGCCCAAGGAAATGATAGGGTCTATTTTAAGAAAGATACGACGACGATAGGAACAAGACCTTAGCGAAACAAAAGATTTAATGAGCGCAACTCAGCACGTTTGTTTTGAAAATTTGTAACGACATTTCTCAGCCTTACTATGAAAAAGAAAAAAAAAAAACAGTGTGAAACCGCCATGTTCTGCATGTATACTATTGGAAAGGAAATTTTGACAGAAATTCATCCACATCACTATTTTTTTCTATTTTAACAGAACGTTTTTTTAGCTGTCGTGACATCTTAAATTTCCACTTTTAACTCCTATTACAAGAAATGAATATGCAAAGCTTAACTTTTAACTTTAAGTGGGTGCGTTTTGCGACAAACAAGCTTCAGTGAAAAACTACGAAACCTTATAAAATGGACATAGAGATAATAAAAATGTATATTTGAAATTTAGGAGTAACGAATCAACTGTGAAATTAGACCTTCAATTTCCATGTCGCAGTAAACCAAAGCTGTCTTTCCAGATGCACTTAAATCCAACCAGTATTTCTTGCTGATGACGTCTTCACCTTCGCTCGCTTTTATTTCCCGACACGACTCTGCAGGCAGTTCTGGAATGGATCCCAGAGGAGCTGTTACATAAATTAGATAAAAGAAGCACAAGAATTAGCCGTTTATTCTCTTGCTAAACAGAACCTCGATTGCACACAATTCAGACTCGGCCACCGGGGATAGCTATGGTTGTAAAGTATCTAATGCATACCTCTGCCAAAAAAACGTACGTGATAAAACCGAGCAGGGTCTGAGTGGAATTTCTTAGGTCTTGCCTCTCTGGTTCGGTTATTCAGTTCACAAGACTTTTCCCCGATTACGTAATTGTAACTCTGGCACCTGTCTTCTCTTTCACAGCTAATGTCACACTCGTGGATGGCAGTTACTGAGATCTTCTTGAAGACAAATCCGTGTAGAGCCATTCCGCTCATGCTTCTTTCTCGTCTGCATTGTTTATCAGCAGATACGATGGCCATCAAGAGGCGAACGTTGAAGAACAAACACACTTTCCTCCACATTAAATGACCCGACGATGAGACAAAAAAATGAGTGAGTTTGTTCTGTCTCCTGTTGTGGAGGGTAGATCGAGTCGATCAATATTCAGAATTGTTCTAACTACTTTTCAAAGCAGTGAAACTATTCTCAGCAATATTTATCAGTAGCTCACAAAAGTGTTCCTCATTTCAGTTTGTTATGAAGGTTTTTGCTTTTTTTTGCGGGTTTCGCAATTCTCCTGATTAATTGTGAAACTTAATCGATTCATGCTGTCCCGTCATAGAGGTCCTTAATATGTTGTTGCTATGGTTACAAAACAAAACAGTTATAGTGGCGAAGAGAAACTTTTTCGTCTGTTTTCTCTTGTAGCCGTTAAAATAACTGTAGTTATCAGCCTCGAGGTCAGCTATCTGAGTATCTACTAGAGGAACAAAAACCACAGCGGAAAAAGGTCCATGAAGAAGAAAACAGTGACCAAAATAAAAAAAGTCCTGAACTGCAAGAAATATTTTCATGCGCGTTCATAAAAAATTAATTATCTTGAAGTTTTTCTAACCCTCAATATAATTTTCATTTGTTATTCATTTGAGGAGTAATTGGATTGTGTTAGGAATGGCTTTAGGTGACATCACGATAGATATCCGATCCCAATTTTTTTTTTTAATTTCGACACCTGTAGAGCCGGAAACGTGAGTTAAAAATTAGGTAAAAGTCTTGAGAGAAAACTATACTAGATATACTATCTATTAACACATGAGCCTTTCTCTGGATATTTTCGAAGAAATCGAAGATGCGAAGATCACCACGGAAAAAACGAAGATTTCGCAAATTGCATGATTAATTCTAAAACTTAATCGATTCAGCTGTCCTTCATAGAAGTCCTTAATATGTTGCTGCTATGGTTACAAAACAAAACAGTTATAGTGGCGAAGAGAAACTTCTTCGTCTGTTTTCTCTTGCAGCCGTTAAAATAACTGTAGTTATCAGCCTGGAGGTCAGTTATCTCAGTACCTGCTAGAGGAACAAAAACCACAGCGGAAAAATGTCCATGAAGAAGAAAACATTGACGAAAATAACATGACGAGCTTTGCTCAAGGAAAAATTTCTCAGCAGGCATCGTAAACTGATGCCGAGGTTTGAGGAAGAAGGTGTTGGGTGAATGTCATCGCATTAATTACACCACAATGTAATTACACAGATTAGCGCCCACGAATCCACGAGAGATACGCGATTGCGTGCGAGTTAACGCGGGGTCATCTGTTGGCAATGAAAATCAAAATCATGAAATGAAATGAAGATTGCTGTGCGCGTAATGGTCATAAAATACTGCGTTTTCTCTGTTTCTGCCTGTTTCCTTATAACGACATTTCTAATCACGTACTCTTTCTAAGATCCTTCCTTTTCACAGAAGAGGCAATACCTGTGAGGCGCCGTATTCGAAAAAGCCTCTCTTTCGATTATTTAGGTATAATTCTTTCGCTTGATTTGCCATCAAACAGTAACAAAAGATATCGCAATTTTCATGTGCCGTACTATGAGGTGCCAAATGTATTTTTATTATTTAGAGTGGTTATTTGTATATAACCAAAACAAGTATGGTTATATGTAAATAACCACATTGCAGTTTGGTTATTTTTAAATAACCAAAACGAAACATTGGTTATTTATAAATAACCAAAACATGAATGTGGTTATTTGCTAAATAACCAAAATTGCAAAGTGGTTATTTGCTAAATAACCAAAACTGAAAATTGGTTATTTGTAAATAACCAAAACTGAAAATTGGTTATTTGCTAAATAACCAAAACTGAAAAATTGGTTATTTGCTAAATAACCAAAACTGAAAATTGGTTATTTGTAAATAACCAAAACTGAAAATTGGTTATTTGCTAAATAACCAAACCTGAAAATTGGTTATTTGCTAAATAACCAAAACTGATAATTGCGGGTTATTTGTAAATAACCAAAACTGAAAATTGGTAATGTGCTAAAGAACCAAAACCGGAAATTGGTTATTTGCAAATAACCAAAACTGAAAATTGGTTATTTGCTAAATAACCAAAATCATTATTTACCTAATTTGGTATGGAGACGTAACAACCACGTGGCCTGTTTTCCCACTCATTTCCCGCTCATTTGCTACAATGAGTTAACCGTGGTGGCAAGAATTTCTGCTGCAGTGTGCAATGCACTTAGAAATTCTCAGCAACAGGTACGTCTCAAGGCAGATCGCTAGCGGTGTGTTTCGCCGATGTATATCACATATATGTAAAAAAAAGATATACATCGGCGAAACAGGCAAAAGTCTAGGTGACCGATTCCGAGAACACCTTCGAGACGTGGAAAGGAATGACAAGGACACATCGAAACCAGTCGCTAGACAATTTAATTTACCTAATCATTCTAAGCAACATATGGCAATCTGCGGTCTTTCCTT
>NC_142521.1:2007500-2080000 GCF_964205215.1 Stylophora pistillata | reverse complement strand
GGGGGACTGGGTTACCGGCTCCCAAGATTCTATTAACAAATTATTACAAATGTTCCACTGCGATAATTCATTAAGCTTTGACGTCATTGCGGGAAAAAAACTTATTTGAAATCGTTTTGTCCTACATTTAAAAAGAGTCAAGTTATTGCTGGAGCACAGCTGACGGCCGTGAGCATCTAGTCTTTTCTGTGGAATTAATGATGACAACTGTGAGTTTTTAATTTTCTTGAACTGTTCGAGGCAAAGACGTTCCCTATTTTCTTCCAGTGTGGGGTAATTCAAAACATTACATGCAGTTCTGTAAGAAATTAGTGGTTCGATTATCCTGAAAGCTCTTCTTTGTATCTGTTCTAAATTGTCCACAAGGTAAGATGGAAGGCTAGAATGCCGTACCGGGCATGCGTACTCCAAAACAGAACGTATTAGAGCAGTATAGACACTAAGTAAATCCTTGGGTGGAAGGCCATTGCGGCACAGGACACGAAGGATATAAAGTCGCTGAGCAGCTTTCTTTGTAATGCTAAGAATGTGACTACGCCATTTTAGATCATGATTCTGGATGAGCACTCCTAGGAGCTTGTGACTTTCTACTACTTCGATTCAGGTGTTATTAATAGTCAACTGTGATAGAGTGGGAGGGTTACGTAGGAAGCATATTCTGAGTTCTTTGCACTTTTTTGGGTTCAATTTCATGTAATTTGAAGAACACCAGGTGGATATATCATCCAGGGTCGTTTGGATAGTTGATGAACCTTCTCGAGGTAGAACTTCATCAATGGTTAGGTCATCAACGTATTTCCAGAATGAACTGGTTGGAGTAAGCTCATTCACCATAACTAAAAATAGGATTGGACCCAATTTAGTCCCTTGTGGGACCCCAGCGTTTACATACGACCAGTCAGAGAAGGAATCAATAATCTTGACTCGTTGTCTTCTATTGGATACAAAGCTACAAATCCAAGGTAATAAAGACCTACGTACCCCTAAGTTAATAAGTTTGAGCATTAGGATGTTGAGATTTATCCTATCGAAGGCTTTACTGAAGTCCATCATACAAATACGCAAAGTGTTACCAGGGGTATCGAGGCTAGAAAGCCATCCGTGGAGCATATCCATGAGACACAGGGTTGTAGATGTGCCTTTCAAGCACATCTACAACCCTGTAGATGTGCTTGTTCTCTTAGACCCTCCGGTCTAAGAGAGCTCTCCTCGTTCTCTTAGACCTGAGTGCTGCCTTCGACACTGTGGACCCTAGTATTTTGCCAACACGTTTAAGATCAAAGCTTGGTCTCAATGGAACTGCTCTGGCGTGGTTTCGCGTCTTATCTAGCCGGAAGATCACAACGAATATCTGCTCAGGGAGCGCTTTCAAATGTCTTTCATCTTCGCTACGGCGTTCCCCAGGGATCGTGTCTAGGCCCCGTTTTGTTTAACATATACTCAAGCAAAATCTTCGACATTGTTGGTCGTCACCTTCCAAAACTTCATTGTTATGCAGATGACTCCCAGCTTTAAATATCGTTCAACCCAAGCTGTGCTGTTGGTCAAGACGAGGCAATTAGATCAATGGAAACCTGTATCTCGGATGTTAAGCAGTGGATGACCACGGACAAACTTATGCTTAATGACGACAAAACTGAATTTATTGTAATAGCATCACGACGCTTCCTGAAAAAAGTTGCTGTTAATACTATCAAGGTCGGAGACTGCGATGTAGGCAAAGTGTCTGTGGTACGAAATTTGGGCGCGTGGTTCGATGATCAACTCACTATGGCCGTACACATTACCAAAATATGTAGTGCTGCTTTCTATCACTTACACAATATTAGACGTATAAGGAAACACCTTTCAATGGACTCAGCTGCGACTTTTATTCACTCCTTTATCAGTAGCCGAATAGACTACTGTAATTGTCTATTATACGGTGTGCCCAAGTGCCATATTGACAAACTGCATAGAGTTCAAAACGCAGCCGCCAGACTTGTTGTTGTGCAAGGCAAATTTTGCCACATAACACCGGTGCTCCGTCAGCTGCATTGGCTTCCTGTCTCATTTCGTATTAATTTTAAGGTTCTAATTCTAACTTTCAAAGCCACTCGCAAATCCGCACCGTCCTATATCAATGATCTTGTCAAAATTAAGCCTTTAAATTCAAGATATGGACTGCGTTCTAATGAAGGAATACTGCTCTCTTACCCGAATTTTAAAACTTTAAAACCCCTAGGCGACCGTGCTTTCGTTGTTTCGGCGCCGAAACTCTGCAATGATTTACCTTCGGAAATTAGAATGGCTAAATCTGTCGACACTTTTAAAAAACTCTTAAAGACACATTTTTTTAGTAAGGCTTTTTATTTTTAGTTAGCTTAGCTTTTAATATTTTATACTACACATGATGTAACTGGCATCTGTTACAAAGCATTGTTGCAATGATGTAATTAGTATTTATTTCATGCATTGTTGTAATGATGTAATTAGTATTTATTCCATGCATTGTTGTAATGTGCAGTTGATCATCCCGTCATGGAAACGGCGCAATATAAATCCACAATTTTATTATTTTTTATTTATAGAATCAACTATCATCGACTATCATGCGCCGTTTGACCAAGGCTTTAGGAATGGTTTCTAGACGACATCAAGATAGATATCCGATCCCAAATTTCTTTTTTAATTTTGTTCAACCTCGTTCCCAGGGTGTTTTCCCTTGGTTATTTTGTTATATTCAGAGCCGGAAAAGTGATTAAAAATTAGGTAAAAGTCTTTAGAGAAAAACTCTACTAGATTTAACAATTGATTCATGCGTCGGCGCAGGATACAAATCAGAAAACAGCGATGAATTCCATGGGTAAAAGGAATGAGAAGAGCACTCCACAAAGAATTCCAGGTGCAAGAAGTACTAAATTTGTTCCAGTTTCGAAAAAAGCAAAATGCTTGAGACTTCTTCCCAGCTTTTTCAACCCTTTTAATCTCAAAAGAAATGCTAGCATGCGAAAATAAACATAACAGCTGTAACTTTGCCAGGAGTTGAAATTTTATTTTTGCCATAAATGAATGAATATATCTGAAATAATTACTTGAGTGAGTTCTATTATCATGAAAATCGTTCAGTCCTTGACGAAGTGACTTGGTATTGCTAAAAAAGTTATTCCTCTTTGAAGAGGACTGAGATGGCAATGAGACCAGCGGACGTCTGACTTACTTTGCTTTTTGTCTTCAGAGAGCCTTCGGTTAACAGCATAGCCGATTATTCACTTGCAACATCGACAGAATCTCAATCAAGGCTAAAGAAGCCTTTCATGTTTGATATCCCTGATAATGTACGGCCGATTTTCTAAAACTGTTCTAGCATAGTTCTATTGGTTTGTTTTGTTTTTTTCTCGTTTTGCATTCGTGCTTAAACCAGTTTCCGATTGCCACGTAAATGCTCAATTTGAATAATCAAATAAGAGCGATACATCGATGTAATTTACGTAGGAAGCCCAACAAGGGGTTCTCTGGATACTATATTTTGGATAAGACATTCTCAGGATACACGATACTTGCGGAAAAAGTTAACGGGATACGGTATATTTAGAATATAGAGATTCAAGAACGTCGAACTGTAGAATTGAAGGGATAAAAACCACAGGAATTAACAGGATAGGGCGTATTTAGGCCACGATTTGAAGGACACGGAATACTAGATTTTTATCGGTTCCTGTCGAGTCACCAGAAAAGACTTAAAACCCTGCAAAGTTCCTTCATTCTCCTACTATTTTAGGCTTTATGTATGAACTTACTTTTGAACTTACTGACTAGTGGAAACTTCCCATCACTCTTTTCAGTCACAATTTGTAAACATAAAAACAAAAGATTGTGTACGGACAAGCCGGAGCTCTCGATCAAAACTGCACAACTGCGTTTTTATTTTGACTTTTGCCGGCTTTATTCATCAGTCTTTTCTCCTAACTATGATAGAAAAATAGTTCATTTAATGGGCATTAGGTAAGGGTCTCAATAGGGGGATCACGTTGACGGTTGACGGTTAAAAATAAGCCCTTTTGACGGTTGATGGTAATTAGATTTTAGGTCATTTGACGAGTGACGGTGAAATGTTTGGAATATCGTTTGTAAAACGAACTAAACACATGAAATTTGGCTGTAATTTTTCATAATGACTTGTCTGTAAAGATCCGTTTAGTTATAACACCTTTTATTCACAAATGGCTAACGTTTTACGACTCCGGAAGTGTTTCCTCACCGGAAGTCATTTCGTCGTCGCCAACCAGGTTTACTCGCGATCGACTAGAAGTTAAAGAACTTACATATATGTATTTTTGTAATATATCAAAACTTTAATTTATAAACAACAGAGCTTGACCACAATTAAGGCAATTGCTTAGTTTTCAATTAAAGATATCTGAGAGATTTGACGGCTAATATTGGCTTGCTTATTTCACGATTAACGTTAAAAAAAGCTGCGTTTTCAGGACGGTTGACGGTTAATATTCTTGGCCATTTGACAATTGACAGTTAACCCCACTGAGGCCCACTTAGATTACCTTTTCAGAAATCTTGCGATTATTGCGTGTTATTCACTTGTCTTTACATAACTTGGTGGTAAAAATATAAGACCTAGTTCTAGGTTATGAGCGTCGGACTGTAGATGATAATAATCCTTATCGATGGACTGACCTCCTTCAATTCTTGAATATGATGGTTGAACTGCATTTGTCTTGTGAGGATCGATTAGCCCCTCCGACCCTGATGAAATGCAGTTACTAATTCTGTCAGTACCGCCGTGCCAGTATCGTATTCCTAAAGGCGTCAGTGTTCATCCACAGCTTGTGAGGAGTCTAAACTGGACAGTAATAAATCATATCATGACATTCACTTATATCTCTATTATTTTTTATTTGTATTTATTTTTATATTTATAAACTTCGCCAGATTTAGCAGGAGAGATCTCACAGAACTAATGTTCCAGTAACGAGGTTCCTAAACAACCCACCCATCCCATCCAAGGGGAGGACATCCATCACACAGTAATCTCATGCGGGGGAAATTAACGTCTCCTACCCCAACCCTGCAGGAGACGGGACCTCTATTTATTCGTCCCTATCTGAGAAGACTAGAATATCTAACCATTTCTTGATGTTATAGAAAGGTAGAAAATTCTTCTCAATTATTTTAAGACCCTGAGTGTTGGTCCGGCCGGGCCTCGAACCCTCGACCTTCCGCACAACAGTCCAGCGCCAGGGTAATGGGCTCCTGCCAGAGCTCTATCCATTGAGCTAACCGGGAGACGGTCAGCAAATCACAATTTTAGCTATTCACACCCACTGACATATAAGAATTGGATTCCTTACAAAGAACTGCAGGCAAAAAAACTAAAAAGAAGGTGGCCATGCAATCATAATTTTGTTTTAACTAGGCTAAGGCGTGCACGTAGACAGACAAATAGACAAACTAAGAGGGAGGCAGAGCTGACGTCACTATTGGTCAGGTCAGGACAGCAAGAGATCCCAAAAAATCAGTGACACACTCGGCGCCACTTTTTTGTTCTTTCCAAATTTTAACGTCATCTTTTGTCTATTACTGAACAAACGCACGAAATCTATTTAGTAATTTCACGGTCAGTGGTGTCAAGAAAGCCTTAAAAGGGGCAAATAAGACGATTATTAGTTTTACCTACCAGCAGGAATGGAGCACAAAGCCTCCAGTATGATAAATCCCCCAGATGGCTCACATGAACCACACCAACCTCCACACTTGGCAGACACCACTGCACCATCAGAAGACTTCTGGTAGTCCTGCATTGTCAAACTACTCAGGTATCCCGATGCTTTCCAGTTCACATCGTCCCCAACACGAAGTCTCGTCCCGCTCAAGTCAACCTTGAACTGACCTTTGCGGCAGTCACCAGAATTAAACGAATAGCAATCGCCAGCTTTGCCATATGGGATGTCTTTACCCTCCTGAGTCTGCGCGAAGGTGAAGACATTGCTCAAAATTTTCATGGTTGAGAGTTCAAGGCGCACCTTGCTGAAGTAAGTAGTGCCTCGATCTCGGTACAATGTGGATTGCACAGCACCACTGCAGTCGCCCCCATTTTGGAGCCTGTGGGCATACACATTAGCAAAGTTGTTCTCCGTACCCGACTCCAAGGTGATGAACTCTTGCGGCGTGTTAGATGACATATTATGGCAGTAGATTCTTGTTGGGTCTTTACAACTATCGCTTAGATGAAGCAGGTAATGGCCGTCAGAAGAGTACCCGAATGCTTTCACTTCTGCGCAGCTGCGAAACTCTGTTTAGAATTAAAATTCAATTCAATTTAAAATCGTTTAGGTTGCTACTGCGATCCTCAAACCAACCAAAACGAAAAACAGCTGTAAGAAAATCGTTTCCTGCATTAGCTGTAACAGGGGCCTTGTTACAGCCAATGTGAATGTTTTCATTGTGAAACAAACGAACTAATTAGAGCCACTACACTTTGCCACTCGCTAGAAACTGAGGCACCATTCACAAAAAATGCGATCTCGTTTGAAAACGCATTGTTTTTGATAAGTTTTTGCCTATCTTACATACTAAAATGCCCAAGCCACTGATGAAAAGGAAGACTTTCGCGAACGTGTAAAAGTTGTAGCCGTTTTAAAGACAAATCGTTTTTAAAAGGCTCGGTTTCTAATGTGGATAAGTGAAAACAGAATATTTTGAAAATGGTTTTCCAAAACGTCCCCTATCGTCATAGACAACAGTCTTTTTTGAACTAATGATATGCGCAAGGTGAGACATCACAAACATTTATTTAAGTTACGATGCATAAAGGCCACGAGAGTGCTCAATTAACGAAAGCTCAAATTCTCCATAGACAAAATTTCCCTTAAAAACTCTCGAACCAAACAAATCAATTTGATTCTTCCATTTGGCCAGACGAGCGCATGAGCTGTGAAAACTTGTGACGTCAGTTTTCGTCTCGGTCCCGTGGAATCCCGTAAAAACCCGAGATAACAAAAGCTGAGGGGATACTTGGGCGTAATCATAACATCGTCGATTTTTTAATATCGAAACATCTGGTCAATTTTGCGCGTATCATGGCAGGAAACCAGTATATCGGCATGAAAAAGAGCTCTGTTGAAATAAACATTTATGCAAAGGATTGCATCCTGCAGGCGGTAGTTTGTGTTTCAGCCCGGCAAATATTAATATTCGGTCGCCATATTGGACGGGTGGAAGGTTTGGGACGAGTGACATGACACAGCAACGGGAGGTGGGGGGGAGGGGAGAAAAATCTGACTGGAATTAGCTTACAGTGTACCCGTTTGAGAGCCAAATAAAATACTAATTAGACAAAAGGATACAAATCAGAAAACATCGATCAATTACATGGGTAAAAGGAATGAGAAGATAACTCCACAAAGAATTCCGGGTGCAAATGAGTACTAAATTTGTTCCAGTTTTAACAAAAACAAAATACTTGAGACTTCTTACCAACACTTTTAATCTCAAGTTTTGACACGAACAACACAATTTCATCTGTCCATTGCATTTTCTGCTTCAGTTTCGGATATCAGTTTCCCGTGTAGCCAAAGAAATGCTAGCATGCGCCTTCTTCGTCGTTTTGCACGGCCCCTACTGCACAAAACAACACAAACGTAATGCAAATTACAAGAATAGCCCAGGGATTGCGGAACATCGCGAACATCTGCGAAGAAGTACTTTTCAATCGTCGATTTACATATATTTTCTCGCTCCAACACGTACGAATTTGGGGCCAAAATGTTTATCAGATCCCAGGCTTTCCAGATCAACCCCGTACATACGCGACATACGCATGTTTTAAATGACTAGGCCGCTTGAAGTGATGAGTTTGTTTTGGCCGAGCTGTCAATGCCAGTCACGACTTCTTTCAAGTTCGACGACTTCGAAGCCCGATTTACATGGTTTATTTTTCACTTTTCCAAAGTATTTTGCGACTTCTAGATAGAGTAATAAATATGTATCGTAAATCTAACCGTACATTTAGATAAAGTTATCGTTAACTTTGTCTAGTTCTGCTTTTCGCCAAAACATTAACAATTTCCGCTATCATTTTGTGTCACTATTGGGGGCCTGGAAACGAAAAACAAATTAGAGGCAAATGTCATGTAATTTTTTGGCTTTGCCAGGAGTTGAAATTTTATTTTTGTCACAAATGAATTTAAAATCTGAAATAATGACTTGAATGACTTCTATTATCATGGAAAGCACTCAGCCCTTAACGAGGTGACTTGGTATCGCTGGAAAAGTTATTCCTCCTTGAAGAGGACCGAGATGAAAGTGAGACCAGCAGACTCCTGACTTAATTAATTCCGCCTTCTTATCTTCAGATAGCCTTCAGTTAACAGCATAGCTATTATTCACTTCTGACTTACAATAACGGCGGAATCTCAATCAAGGCCAAATAAGCCTTTCATGTTTGATATCCCTGATAAAGTACGGCGGATTTTCTAAAAAATCGTTCTAGCATAGTTTTTTCAGTATGTTTTGTTTTCTCTCGTTTTGCATTCGTTCTTAAACCAGTCTCTGATTGCTATGTAAATGTTTAATTTGCATAATCAAATAAAAGAGATGTAATATACAAATGAGGTCCCATTAGTGGTTCTCTGGATACTGTATGTTTGTATAAGAAATTACCGGGATACAGCATACCTAAGGAAAAAATTAACGGGATGTGGTATATTTAAAATATAGAGATTCAGAAGTGTCGAACTGGAATTGAGGGGATAAAAAAAACCACAGGATACGGTATATTTAAGCAAAAAATTAAAGGACACGAGATACTCGCCCCTCTCCAGTGCGGCCATACATTTCATCGATTCCTGTCGAGTCCTAGCAAGTTTTCATTCTGTGAAATTTTGGTCACCAGGGTCGAGTTGTTCAAAGGTGGGTTAAGATAACCCAGGGTTAGTGTGAAATTTGATTTCAGATCCGAAAGCTTTAAAAGAAAATTAAGTTTATTTCCACTTGTTTACAATATTTGATGATTGAATGAGCTAAAAAGAATTGGGAAAATTATCCCAAAACAGCTTTTGAACAAAGAATATAGAAACCTGGATTAAAATTTAACTTTGGATTAGCGCTAATCGGCCTTCGAACAACTGGGCCCAGAAATGAAAGAAAACTGTCATTTTCCTACTATTTTAGGTTTTGTATGTGAACTTACATTTTGAACTTACTGACCGGTGGAAACTGTCCATCATTACTTAGGGTTAAACGACATAAAAAACAAAAGATTGTGTACGGACAGGGAGCTCCCAATCAAAACTGCACAGCTGTGTTTTTATATTTGAATTTTGCCGGCCTTCTTCATCAGTCCTTTTCTCCTTATTATGGACCACTATAACAGGAAAAAAAATTCATTCAATCGGCATTAGATTGCCATTGAATTGTTTTAGAAATTATGCGATCATTGCGTGTTATTCACTTGTGTTTACATAACTTAGTGGTAGAAATATAACACCAAGTCCTAGATTATCAGTGTCAGACTGTAGATGATAATGATCCTTATCGATCGAATGACCTGCAGTTGTCTTGTAAGGATCAACGAGATGGCTCTTCCTACCCTGATGAAATAAAATTAAAAATTCTGTCAGTACCGGGCCAGTATCGCACCCTTAAAGGCGTCAGTCATTCACAGTCAGTGAGGAGCCTTAACTATACAATGATAAGTCATATTATGACATTCACTTGTACATGATCTCAGCAAATTATAATTTTAGGCATTCACACCGCCCACTGACATCAGATCTAAGGTTTGGATTCCTGACACAGAACTACAGGCAAAAGAAAACATAAAAAGAGAGCTTTAATTTCACGCAATCATAATTTGGTTTTAAGTTAGGCATGCAGGTAGAAAGACAGACATACAGACGAACTGAGAGGCAGGCAGAGATGACGTCACTATTGCCGTGGGTCAGGACAGTAAGAGATCACAAAAAATCATTGACACACTCGGCGCCACTTCCACTTTTCTTCTCACCAAATGTTGACGTCATCTGTTATCTATTACTGAATAAACACACGACAACATAGTTGTGTCAAGAAAGCTGTAAAAGGGGAAAATTTATTCCTGATACCTACCAGCAGGAATAGAACACAAAGGTTCCAATATGATAAATCCCTGAGATGGAGAACATGAACCACACCAACCTCCACACTTGGCAGACACCACTGCACCATCAGGCGACTTCTGGTAGTCCTGCATCGTCAAATTTTTCGGCCATCCCGAAAATTTCCAGTTCACATCGTTCCGAACACGAAGTCTCGTCCCGCTCAAGTCAACCTTGAAGTGACCTTTCCGGCAGTTACCAAAATTATTCGAATAACAATCCCCAGCTGTGCCATATGGGATGTCTTTACCTCCCTGAGTCTGCGCGAAGGTGAAAACATTGCTCAAAATTTTCATGGTTGTGATATCAAGGCGCACTTTGCTGAAGTAAGTGGTGCCTCGATCTGAGTACAATGTGGATCGCACTGCACCACTGCAGTCGCCCCCATTTTGGAGCCTGTGGGCATACACATTAGCAAAGTTGTTCTCCGTACCCGACTCCAAGGTGATGAACTCTTGCGGCGTGTTAGATGACATATTATGGCAGTAGATTCTCGTTGGGTCTTTACAACTATCGCTTAGATGAAGCAGGTAATGGCCGTCAGAAGAGTACCCGAATGCTTTCACTTCTGCGCAGCTGCGAAACTCTGTTTAGAATTGAAATTGAATTAAATTCAAAATCGTTTAGGTTGCTACTGCAATCCTCTAACAAACCCAAACAAAAACAGCTGAAAGAAAAAGCTTTTTACAGTTAATGCAGATGTTATTATTTTGAAACAAATGAACTAATTAGAGCGGCTGCACTTTGCCGCCCGGTCAAACTGAGGCACCATCCACACAAATGCGATTTCGTTTGAAAACGCATTGTATTTGACACGTTTTTGCCCATCGTACATACTAAAATGCCAAAGCCGCTGATGAAAACGGAGACTTTCGCGAACGGTGTAAAAATTGGAGCGTTTTGAAGACAAACCGTTTTCAAAAGGCATGATTTCTTATGTGGATAAATGAAAACAAAAGATTTTGAAAACAGTTTCCCAAAAAGTCACCTACTGTCACAGACAAAAGTCTTCTACTTTCATGCGCAAGATGAGACATCACAAACAATTATTTTAACTACAATGCGCAAAGGCTGAAAACAAACAAGCAACAATTTTTACCGCGGTTTTATTCAACCCAGCGTACGCGAAGAAGACATAAGTTTGCAGGGAACTTCTTTTGAAAGCAGTCTTTCGTTTTTAGATTTCCTCACCTTTACTCACAGTATGTGGCAATTTCTTTGCCTCCTCTGTATCTTTACTTGGCTCGGGTATAACTATGAGGTTGATCCCCGAGGAGATCTTCTCCCACTTGTCTATGCCCGGCTCCTCCGTGATGGCAAATACAATGACCTTCACTGCACTACTTCTAAAATTGGTGATATCGTTCCGGATCTCAGTAGAATTCTCATCGAAGTTTCCCTGGGTCAGCACAACAAGAATATTCTCCGCAGATAGCCGCTCGCCTTTTTGCGTTGTGAAAACCTCATCTCGTACTTTTGTAAAAGCACCGCTCAGTGTACCTGGTTGTCCGTCAGGGCCAGGTATGCTGCTGATGAAACTTGTAAAATTGGCTTTGCTGTAACCGTCATTGAAGAAGACCCTGGCAATCGCAGGACCATTGTAGTCCACTAGAGCAACACGAGTTTTGTCATCGGATATCTCATATTCATTAGCGAATTTCTTCAAGATGGCTACCATTCTTGCAAAGACTGAAGACGCTTGAGCTCCAGACGCACCGATTACAAAAGCAATGTCGACGGCTTTTTCTACAGAATACAACAACAACAAAAAGAATATACAGCGTGAGGCTAGGACCGCACGGTTCACTATGGATTAAGGTGACCTACAGATAAGATTATAGTTTAATGTAGTTTTAATATGCCAACAAAACAAATTCAATTTACGCATCTGGGAACTTTAAAATCACTTTCTTTCTAAATGAAATGATACCCCTAAAATAATTAGCAATAAAATTCTCGCTTTCATACGTACTAGAGGAATCAAAACTGACGTCGATCTCCTTTGTAACAACATATTCGAGAAATGAATCATATTGATATGGATAAAGGTTTAGGAGAATAGCTGGAGTATTCTAACACCGGACGAAGAAATTCCATAAGCGGTTTTGACTACCACCCGTGGTCAGCATTTCCGCTATATCGTATCATAGTGTCTTCTTCATCGGCAAATCTAGGAGTCGGGAGAATAACATGTCACTTCTCCCGTGATCATACCAAGTTAGCAGCCCCAATTGATAGTGCTGCTTCATCATCATTTCTTCATGATCACCAGCGAATGAATTTGAGGCCTTTAGCAAAGTGAGCCATCGAGAGGTGTACTAAGGAGTCTGGTACTAATAATTGTGAGAGCCAGTCCCTTCAAGGCTTCAAACTTTGTAGACGAAAACAAGTTAGCACGCGTGCCGCGGGGGTAGTAATGAAGGCTTACAGGCAGGTTATGTGGATTACAAGGTCGCACCGTAAATTTCAACACTACATCCGGGAAAGAAGGCGGGATTTCATTGTTTTTGATTCCCTTGTGTTCCCGATCAAAGGTCAATTCCTGTTAATATACGTCCAAACAGCTGATCTTATTTTATCATCTCACATTCTTCTATTTTCATCATCTACTTTATGAGAAACTCAAAAGTTATCCAGATCTTTTTCATGTTGTTCACTAAGAGTGAAAATAATTGCCTTATCACGGAAGTTAAAACCGTGATGCCGAGAAAGGCAAAACCTGTATTTAACAGTCAAAACCATCGGAAATGAAAATTGTATTGCACTAGTTTAATTTATGATCAGAGGCTCATTTTTCACATGTTCGATGACTTAAAGACCTTTAAAGAGCCCAAGGAAATGATAGGGTCTATTTTAAGAAAGATACAACGGCGATAGGAACAAGACCTTAGCGAAACAAAAGATTTAATGAGCGCAACTCAGAACGTTTGTTTTGAAAATTTGTAACGACATTTCTCAGCCTTACTAAGAAAAAAAAAAAAAAAAAAAAAAACAGTGTGAAATCACCATGTTCTGCGTGCATACTATTGGAAAGGAAATTTTGACAGAAATTCATCCACATCACTATTTTTTCTATTTTAACAGAACGTTTTTTAAAGCTGTCGTGACATCTTAAATTTCCAATTTTAACTCCTATTACAAGAAATGAATATGCAAAAATTAACTTTTAACTTAGGCACTTTAAGTGGGTGTGTTTTGCGACAAACAAGCCCCAGTGAAAAAACTACGAAACCTCATAAAATGAACGTACAGATAATAAAAATGTATATTTGAAATTTGGGAGTAACGAATCAACTGTGAAATTAGACCTTCAATTTCCATGTCGCAGTAAACCAAAGCTGTCTTTCCAGATGCACTTAAATCCAACCAGTATTTCTTGCTGATGACGTCTTTACCTTCGCTCGCTTTTATTTCTCGACACGACTCCGCAGGCAGTTCTGGAATGGATCCCAGAGGAGCTGTTACATAAAGTAGATAAAAGAAGCACAAGAATTAGCCGTTTATTCTCTTGCTAAACAGAACCTCGATTGCACACAATTCAGACTCGGCCACCGGGGATAGCTAAGGTTGTAAAGTATCTAATGCATACCTCTGCCAAAAAAACGTACGTGATAAAACCGAGAAGGGTCTGAGTAGAAGTTCTTAGGTCTTGCCTCTCTGGTTCGGTTATTCAGTTCACAAGACCTTTCCCCGATTACGTAATTGTAACTCTGGCACCTGATTTCTCTTTCACAGCTGATGTCACACTCGTGGATGGCAGTTACTGAGATCTTCTTGAAGACAAATCCGTGTAGAGCCATTCCGCTCATGCTTCTTTCTCGTCTGCATTGTTTATCAGCGGATACGATGGCCATCAAGAGGCGAACGTTGAAGAACAAAGACACTTTCCTCCACATTAAATGACCACGATGAGACAAAAAAATGAGTGAGTTTGTTCTGTCTCCTGTTGTGGAGGGTAGATCGAGTCGATCAATATTCAGAATTGTTCTAACTACTTTTCAAAGCAGTGAAACTATTCTCAGCAATATTTATCAGTAGATCACAAAAGTGTTCCTCATTTCAGTTTGTTATGAAGATTTTGTTTTTTTTTTGCGGGGTTCGCAATTTTCCTGAGTAATTGTGAAACTTAATCGATTCATGCTGTCCCGTCATAGAGGTTCTTAACATGTTGTTGCTATGGTTACAAAACAAAAGAGTTAAAGCCGCGAAGTGAAACTTATTCGTCTGTTTTGTCTTTCAGCCGTTAAAATAACTGTAGTTATCAGCCTGGAGGTTAGTTAAATAATTTGAATATATCAACAAAGTTGAAATGGTAAATTGGACACCGTTAAGATCATAAAAGCTGACGTTACGAGCGTTAGCCCTTCGTCATTCGCTCCGACGAAGGGCTAATGCTCGAAACGTCAGCTTTTATAATCGTAAGGGTGGCCAATTTACCATTTCAACTTTGTTGATATATTCAAATTATTTCGTTACCCCCACGGACGCAGCCCCAAACAATTTCTTTAGAAACTATCAGCCTTTATTCATGGAGGTTAGTTAACTCAGTATGTCTGCTAGAGGAACAAAAGGTCCATGAAGAAGAAAACATTGACCAAAATAAAAAAAATGTCCAGAACTGCATATTTACATGCGTGTTCAGAAAAAATTAATTCTCTTAATGTTTTTCTAACCCTTAATAAAATATAATTGTCATTTGTTATTCATTTGAGGAGTAATTGGATTCTGTTAGAAATGGCTCTAGGCGACATCACGATAGATATCCGATCTCAATTTTTTTTTTAATTTCGCCACCGTGTAGAGCCGGAAAAGTGAGTTAAAAATTAGGTAAAAGTCTTGAGAGGAAACTATACTAGATATACTATCTATTAAGACATGAACCTACCTCTGGATATTTCCGAAGAAATCGAAGATGCGAAGATCACCGGGGAAAAAACGAAGATCTCAAGATTGAAGCGAAGATCTGAAAATTGACTAAAATTTGCGTAATGAAATTGAACACTTAGATATAAAACTGTCAAAACTCGTAAACACTATAGAAAATATCTGTTATTTCTTAATTTTGGCAATTGAACAACATTTCACTGCGATTGTGAACGGTGTCAACAGTCATAGAATAATGAACTTCGAACATAGTCACCTCGAAGAATTGACGAAAGAGATGGCCTCTGGTATCGGGGCCCTAAAGCAAATTAGGCACCTGATCCCAGCATCAACCTTACATCTCATTTACCAAGCTTTATTAAAACCTTACTTTGATTACTGTGACATTGTTTGGGGTAGCTGTGTGGCAAAACGCTACGAGACAAACTCCAGAAATTGCAGAATAGAGCAGCCCGTGTGTTGACATTCTCTCAGTGACAATGATGCTGATGCAACTGAGCTACTCGAGTTTTTAGGGTGGAAAAATCTTGCACGCCAGCAGGAAATCCGTGAAGCCACCATGATGTTTAGATGTCTGCACGGGCTAGCTTCAGAGTATCTGTATTCAAAGTTTACGTGGTGTGACTCTGCTTATGACCTCAGGGACTATGAAAATAAGCTTAATGTTCCATTACCGCGCACTATTAACTATCGTGAAGTTTTTCTTACTCTTAACTGTCACTATTATTTATCCGAGAAGTAATTAGATTGTGTCAGGATTGGTTTTTAGATGACATCACGATAGATATCTGATCCCAAATTTCTTTTTTTAATCTTGTTCAACCTCGTTCCCAGGGTGTTTTCCCTTAGTTATTTTGTTATATTCAGAGCCGGAAAAGTGATTAAAAATTAGGTAAAAGTCTTTCGAGAAAAACTCTACTAGATTTAACAATTGATTCATGCGTCAAACTCGATCTGCTCACAACGGTGACCAGATATTGCCATGATGTGGCGATTTTAGACACCGGCGTTTGATCACAAGGTGATCGCAGTGGCGCTGACGCTGAGGTTGGTGTAGACTTTCGGCAGTTTTGCTGCCTTGCTGATGCTTTTCATCATGTTGTCGAGCTTGTTGACTCCGATCGGTCATGCATCGTACCAAGCTTCATCGTAATTCCACTGCTTCTTCGGATATTGAAAAAATGCTTCGCTTTTGGGATTCAACTTCGCTATGTAAAACTTCAACCGAGTCGGTGGCTGAAAACTGAATATATTGTTCTTGCTCTTTGTCTCAGGGTTTTACAAGCGATTTCACAGCTGAAGAATGGGAAAATACTTCTGTAATTCAGCAGCTCAAATTGGAATAGCACCACCGGTTGGCGTACAAACTAACTTCAGTTACTGTTTAATGATCGCCGATAAGTTTGATGGGGGTCAGCTTCACATGAAGGTTTCTGGTTTGAACACATGTTAACAACTAGAATTTAAATTATCTTGTAAACACCTACTGGAATAAACCACTGTTTCTCTTCTGTTTTAAAATGAATTTCTTCCCACTGTGATTTTTCCATCTTTCACTTGCTTACATTAATCATTTATAGTTTTGTTAACAAGTTCGACTTTCTAGGGATTTTTTAATCTTTAGCCGCCCGATTTCTTCGTCGTTCGCTTTGAAGTTTTACAAAGTAACTTGTACAAATAAGGTTAAAATCAAAAGAGTACAAGGCAAAAACTACGGGCTGATATCAACCAACACTGAATAGCTCAACAGAAGAAGGACTAAGACAGGTGTGAGCCGCTTTTGTTTATCGCTGTCTTTGTTTTGTAACCCTAGCCACACAACATTTGCAGCACTCCTATAAAGGATACTATAACTTAAAATGTTTACAGTTAATAGACCCAACTGAGGGGGTGACTAGTTCGTCATTCGCAAGGTAAGAAATATCTTAATGTGCACAGCACGCTAGGTGTTTTTTTGACCAGGTTGACAAGCTTCAAAAAAGTTCTTCACGGAGAGTTTTTGGAGCACGACTATTTCTTTTAACCAGGTTTTTATCTTACCTCACTATTATCCTGAACATACTACATGTATATTCGTGATTGCAGCGTGATAGAGTCCGATTAATGTAAGACGGTGTTTTGGAATGTTACCAATAGTAAGACAGACTTTCACCAAAAAATTAAAAGCAAAGCACCGTTTCAAACATCAGCCCTTGGTGTTAAGTCACATCACAAAAAATTAAGGGGAGTATTTTTTGTTGTTTGTTTGTTTTTTATTGATGTTTTGCAGAAAAGTGATAAAATGTCGTGGACGGTGTGTTGGTTCTCCCTCGTCGTCATCTTGACGGGCATCGTCTCTGCTGATAAACAATGCAGACAAGAAAGGAGCGTAAGTGGAATGGCTCTGCAGGGATTTGTCTTCAAGAAGTGCTCAGTAACTACCATCCACGTGTGTAAAATCAATTATAACATTACCAAAGTAAAGCGCACGCTCTGATTGGTCAATTTAGCGTCCCCCATTTGCCCATGGGTGTACGCTGCTGACGTGAGCAAATGCAAAGACTATTTTCCCGCGCGCTTTTTTTTTTTCTGGTCACGTAAGATTTGTTAAATAAAAGGGAACTCTTTAGCTACAATGTGTTAATGTTATGTTATAAAACAAATGGTAAATACCACAGCGTACACTATAGAGTTATGGATGCACTTGGGAGATTTGCTAAGCACTCAAGAAGCTAGAGTCGCTCACGGCTATCGCCACGAGCGACTATTACGCTTCTTTCGTGCTTAGCAACCTCCCGCGTGCATCCATAACTCAATAGTGTACGCTGTGGTATTTACCATTTGTTACCTGTGAAAGAGAAATCAGGTGCCAAAGTTACAATTACGTAATCGGGGAGAAGTCTTGTGAACTGAATAACCGGACTATGGAGGCAAGACCCGGGGAGAACTTCAGCTCAGACCCTGCTCGTTCTTATCACGGACGTTTTTTTTAGCAGAGGTATGCTTTAGATACTTCAACCGCGGCCATAGCTATCCCCGGTACGATGGAGTCAAATTGTGTGCCGTCGAAGTTCTCTTTAATTTAGCGAGAGAATCAACGGTTAATAGGCCAATTTGGATGTTTCTCATGTTCAAACTTGGCTCCGAGGCTTGGGGGAATAAAACAAAAGAAATCACATTGAGGTTGAGGGATGAAAAACTAATGTTTTTTTTAAATTCCCCCCAAGCCACGGAGCTATGTTAGGATTTCAATATATCTAAAACTTTATCTACTTTACATTACAGCTCCTCTGGGATCCATTCCTGAGCTGCCAGCGGGGTCGTGTCGGGAAATAAAAGAGAGTGAAGGCAAAGACGCCGTCAGCAAGAACTACTGGTTGGATCTTAGTGGATCTGGGAAGGCTGCATTGGTTTATCGCGACCTGGAAAAGAAAGGTTTTTGTCCAAACACTTGATTTACTTTTTCATCATATCTTCATTTTCTTCTGTCTTTCTATTCTTAAAAAAAATTCCTATCTGTTTGTAGCTACTAACGCATGTTACATTACTTTAAACACAGCTTAACACTAGTCTTTTTTTTTCTTCTAGATATCGATGAATGTTCCACTGATACTCACGACTGTGACGTAAATGCTGGCTCTTGCTGCACCAATGCTATCAGCTCTTTTACCTGCACGAGTAAGCAGAGATGTTTAGATGTCTTATTATCATTATGTGTAAGATCCGGCTATCAAAGTTCACAAAGCAACCAGCTGGACAATCAGACATGGTTTGACGCTACTCTAGTTTAAGGATTAAATGAATGTAACCAAGAAAATTACAATTCATCGACCCAACGTTCCCACACTCCTGTCTAATGCCTTCATCAGGGGTCGATGTTGGCTCGATGAATTGTAATTTCCCTTATTACACTCATTAAATCCTTAAACCAGAGTAGAATCAAACCACGTCTGATAAATGTGTAACTTACGATCAATGCTACATGAATTTTGAACTGATGTACTTGTAAACAGGGATACAGTCAAACGTGTATTAAGCGGCATGGTAGAACGATGTCACCCTGTATTAAGAGGTCGGTTGTCAAATTCTCAAAACTCTTTCCCTTAACACTGTAATTTTCACCTCTCTTAAGTTGTCGTGGTCAACCGGCCTTTTATTGAGTTCCTACGGCCTCTTTCTATTGTCTTTCATCTGTATCATTAATAGACTTCCCATGATCATTAAGACTTTACCACCTAAGGAACGTTTCCCGGCTATCTTCGCTTTTTATTCCTAGGCTATTTTTAAAACATTCTGAAATCGAACATTGTTACTTTTTATTGATATGTGTATATATATGATTTATTTTACTCTCTTTTATTTTAAGTTATACAGGGCCCCTGTTGATACCAGTCCTGTGACTGAAGGGGTTACCCTGTTTTAAAAATCGATTATTATTATGACGCAGTTTATTGAACTTCAGTATGCCAAGAAAAGAAAGTTTCATAGGTCGCACAGCGTAACCTATGAAACTACACATCGTTGCACTTATAAAAAATATAAAAACCTATTTACTAGCATGGAAAATTATTTAAGATACATCTAATACTAATATAACATCGCTAATTTACAATCTATTATTAATATACATAACAACAACTAAGTCACGTTATTGTTATTTCTGACCCCTGAGGCGGAACAACTCGAAAAGAACTAGGAACAAGCTTTCAAGTTAATTTTACCCGTGTTTATCTCCCGGAAGCAATACTAGTAGTATTTTAAGCGAGATTTGTACATTTAAAAGGCTTTGTACACTTAAAAGTGGTAAATCAAGGTGCAAATTGGCGTTTTTTACCGTTTTCTACGATACCTCCTGTTTCGTTGAACCTGTATTAGACGGTCACCTTTTCCTATGGGTGACTAGGCCTATCTCGACTATGCTAGCATTTTTTTCGGCATTTTTTGGGAAAACGAGCATTGTTTTTCGTTTTTTCTTGAAAAAGAATTGCTAGCATTTTCTGTCATTTATCATGACTGTGATCCAGATTTCAACACTCAGAAGGATAAATAATCCTAAAGTTTTACAATTTTGATTGTTTTCTGTCTGTTTCCACTGTTTGTGCGTTGTTACTTGTGTACTTGTGTTGTGTTACTTTTGTGTGTACATTGTCTGTTTCCGTTACATGACGTACTAACACCAACATCTTGCTCAGCCAAGATGGCGTCGGCCACGAACTTGCAAGATAGACCAGTTCCATCAGACAGAGCTGAATAACGTATACGCGTGCGCTAAGTTTTGCCGTGGAAACGCGGATTTTGAGTCGTTCGCACGGTTGATTTCCCATTCTGCTGCTTCGAGGCGTCGTTTTCTTTGCCGCTTTTCTTTTACAGAAAAACCTCCAAAAACTTGGTACACCCCCTAAAAATTATCAAAAATTAATTTTCTCCCTTAAACCTTTGGAATTAGGAGAGTGCCTTCGACGAAAACAGATTTCCTCGGTTTTTTAAAGGTCAGCCCTTATCATTTTCCGCTAATTTTTCTAAATGTTAGACCTGGGACACTTGAGCCCACGTTGTTGACCGCATACCCTCTGACGTAGCACTTCATTATTCAGCTCTGTCGTTCCATCATCTAGTAAGAGATCGATCACTACAGTCCACCTCCGGTAAATGCAAGTGACGACGAAATGGCGACACTGTGAAAGTGCCGTTGCACGAGCGAGTACGACAGTTTCCTAATAAGAACTTCATTGTTAGAGAAGGAAAGCTGTTTTGCAATGCTTGTAGACACATGGATCCTGTCGACGAAGAAAAGTGTTCTAAAAATACACGTGCTATCATCAAAGGTCTTAAAGCCGAGCTACCTGTCTATTTTAGCAGCTGCTGAAGATGTCAATGTACTGAATGAGGAGCAGAAAGTTGAATGGTGGCACAGGCAGGAGGAGCGACTTCCTCGTTGGGCTACGGCGGTAAAGCAAGTCCCACTCATACAGCCTTCTTCTGCAGCCGCAGAAAGGGTGTTTTCAATCCTAATAGCCTCATTCAATGAGCAGAAAGATTGTGCTCTCGTCGATTACATTCAAGCCAGTGTGATGGCACAATACAACAAGCTATAAGCGCTCGCAACTGCTTACAGTATACTGAAACGTAAACGTTAGTATATGAGTTAGAAGTTGAACACAATTGTGCTAGTCTAGGTTGTGTGTACCCAGTGCATGGTAGTGCCTCAAATATCACCGTTTAGTGACTGTTGGCTAAAAAGGTTTTAATTCTGACCTCAAGTTTTTTTAAAAAAAAACAATTATTAACTATCAGCTGTTGTTGATATGAGCATATATAATGTAAGAGTTTGTACATTTTGTTTGAAATAAAATAAAGCATTTTTTGGAACTAAAGTGGCATTTTTTAAAGAAATCAGGCATTATTTTAGCATTTTTTTGGCTTTATGCGAGAATTTCTAGTAGCTTTAAATGCCAGTTTTACCAGCATAATCGAGAAAGGTCTATGGGTGACCGCTATGTACAAGTTCGACTGACCGCTGTTAATTGGCTGTCTTGTTCGGGTAGATTGCCAAACAGTTATTTTGTCATTGAATCGAAAACCACAAATTCATTGCAATAAATTGTAATTATTTTTATTTGCTTGCTTGTTAAAAGCCCACAGGAATTGCGCTGACCTATACAAAGCTGGTAAAACAACAGACGGTGTTTACACCATTAAACCTGAAAAAATGACTGCTCTTTCTGTATTCTGTGACCAAACAACAGCTGGTGGAGGATGGACAGTAATCCAGAGGAGAATGAACGGCTCGGTTGAATTTTACCGCTACTGGCATGACTACAAATGTGGATTTGGTAAACTGGATGGTAGATTTTGGCTCGGACTGAACCCGATTTGCCACCTTACCTCGAATAATAACAACACTCTGCGTGTGGACTTGGAAGACTTTGAAGGGAATACTGCTTTCGCTAAGTATAACATGTTTGGTGTCATGAGTGGGAATGACAAGTACAAGCTGATCCTCGGTTCTTACTCCGGTAAATTAGTGAGTATCGTAATTAAAGCAAGGTGGCAGTGTGGAAATTGTTAAAGATTCCTCACTCTTTCATTGAGGACAGCCATTGACCTAAAAACGAAACATGTTTGACACCAATACCGACGTGCAAGACTAAGTCTACTAAAGCTAGCCTAGCCAACTAGTGTTTGCTTTTATTATCTCTGTACTCATAGTTTTAGAGATGAGTCTTGCTGTGATTACTTCGAGGTGCGAGCGTTAAAACAAATGATGCTACCTTACTCCTTCGGTGATGATAGCGTTTCATCTCAACTTGGACAAAAGAATAGTTTATAAAACTGCAATTCAAGCAATTGAAGAAAAGAACACGTGCCTCTCAGATATTTGTTTAGCGTAAGAGAAAAAAAAGGGAGTAGAGAGGGAAAACCGGAACGTTAAAATCGAGGGATGGAGGGAAGGGGGGCCCCTGTTCGGTTTCTTAAAGACGGTAGGTGAGCCGCAGTGGCATATTTTGAGAAGTTGACTACTTGCCTAGTTTTGTTTGTCAGGTTTGATATTTCAATTTCTTTTGGAAGGATCGGTAAGTTACAGGAGGACTAGTAGAGCTACAAATACTAAAAAGGGTTTTTTTAGTGGGGGTGGGGGGGGGGGAGGGCACTTACCATTCTAGTCACCACGGATTTGTTTTTAGGTCCGACTTGTTCCCAGTCCCCATCATCTCCCTGCTCTCCAGCGAAAAGTTCCTCATCATCTACCGAGTCATTAGCCTTCAATGACAAGTCCACATCTTTCTCTGGGGCTAAAAAACATAAATAAACAGTTTAAACCCTTCTTTTGAAATGATCCGTTGTCATGGAGTTCTAGTTTTTGTTCCAGTAGTTTTGTGGTTCACTCACCAAAGGCCAGAGCCAGCGAGCAGGTCCTCCCTATCACCCCTGTGACACTAGCCTTTCTTTGTCCGCGAGAGAGTTGGAGGCGAGACAGCGAGAGGGGTGTCATCCACACCTCTCGCAGAACTCTCGCTGAGCTGAAACTCCCTCGCAGCAGCGGCAAAGAAACGCTCGCGCCAACACTCGCAGCACTAACAATAAGAGACTACTGGTAAAATACAAACGCTACTTACTGCAGTCAGAGGAATAACGAGGAGAGAATCTGAAAAAAATCTTTACCTTTCAATGGTGCTGATATTATCTTTGCAAGCTGCAGCATCTCTTCGTGTAATCCATTTAAAATGCAGCTGAGAAACTCTTGAGCATCCTCTTGCCGACCCTACAAGAAAGTTCAACAAATTGCAACACCCTTCTTAAACAATACATAGTTTGTGATCATTTTCTTTGTAAGTTTTGTCAAGAAAAAAACGGCGTGGACAGCCTTTATTCAACAAGTCTACGTGGCTAAGCAAGAGATTTTGACCAATCTATTCTCTTTGGGGCAGGACCATTTGTTTCTTTGCTTATTTGTTTTTGTCTTTCCGTGGCCATAGTTGAGGAGAATAAAACATTTTTTAGATTCATGACACATCTGTGTTCTAACTCTTCACAAAGCAAGCTCACTAAACTTCTAGACCATCTGTCTATCTCTTGATATAGAGAAGGCAAGAGTTTACAGCGAGAAGAGTTCGGGACACCAAGCAATTGAGAAGGGACAGGTGTTTCCTGCCCAATAAGGTCTAAACCCAGTTAGGGGTACTTCCCATTAAAACATCATCTACGCAACTTTGCCTTCCCTTCACACTAATAGGACCATAAGAGAAAAAACAGCAAATAAGAATTTTAAGCAAGTATCACTTCGTTCCTATATATAAACTCACCTTGACTGAGAGTGAGCTCTGAATTATTGTTAGCATCTTGTATACATGTGAATAAATCTGATAGTTTCGAAAGAAACTGTTTGGGGCTGCGTCGGTGGGAGTAACGAAATAATTTGGATATATCAACAAAGTTGAAATGGTAAATGGGCCACCGTAATGATTACAAAAGCTGACGTTTCGAGCGTTAGCCCTTCGTCCTTCGCTCCGACGAAGGGCTAACGCTCGAAACGTCAGCTTTTGTAATCATTACGGTGGCCAATTTACCATTTCAACTTTGTTGATATATCCAAATTATCTTGTATACATGGACAGGTTCAAATTGTTCACCAGTGTTAAACTCCAGTTTTGAAGAAGGAGACCTGCCACCTAAAAGTTAAAGAAACAACAACAACAAAAAAACATGAATTACCCACTCAGAATAAAGAGTACCAATCAAGAGGATATTTTAGTAAAATATTCTTTCTTTATGAACAGTATGATTTTCAAGGATTGTTATGATTAAAATGAGGGGGATTATGCAAAACTCTAAACATTGTTATAATATACAAAATAACTGCAATTTGTAAGATCAAATATCTGATATGACAGCTGCAACATGTAAAGTGAGCTTGCTTGCCCAGATCACTCACTTATGGCACTATTCTAAAAACAATTATCACAGTTGTTGTACACACATACCTGGTTTAACCTTTGTGTTCTTAAACTCATTCATAAACACTATTCTGTAAAAGAAAAATATTCATAATCTTCAGAAATATGCTTGAAGATGGAGTTGGGTTCTATTCCTTGCTTTGGTATACTGGTTAGCAAGTACATTTGTTTTGCATGAACACATTGTGGAAAAGGCAGCCATGCTTAATATTGGGCAGAACATCCTGGCCTCATAAATCACACTCCCCATCTTACAAAATTGAAAAAATTGTTTTAAAGGTGAAAAACTATTAAACTGAGGAAGGGTTGCCAATTTAACAATTTTTGAAAATGAAAGCGATATTTGCAGTAATGAACACAATTTAAACAGTAGTGAAAATAAGGCCTGAAAATTAAAAAATTCAGGCCTGTACAGGATTTGAACCCATGCCCTCTGCAATACTGGTGCAGTGCGCTATTGACTGAGCTAACAAGCCAACTGGCAGCTGGTCATTCTGTTGGTTTGTAATGAACCCATGAAGTGGTGAATCAATGATTGTGAATATTATATGAAAATCATATAATATTCATATCGTATGTGAACTGTGGTTTAAGAAAAGAATATGAAAACTGCACTTCACATATTTATATAAATTTTATATATATTCACAGTCACTAACAATTATTGATGAAAGAGTTTTCCTCTACAAGAGGAGAAAATTTTCACTTACAGACTGTCTAAAATAGGTGTTGATGTTGGACCTCTTTCCATTAATAAAGGCAACTGCCTCAGTAGGTTGAAAAATGGTGGACACCCCACCAGAGCTTGAAGAGTCTGATCACAGTTAAGGACAAAAAAAACATTTGCTGTTCTCAATACAAATGAGATTCAATCTGGAGTTAAAAAGCCATTGCAGAGGCAATCAAGAAAGAAATGAATTCTGTCTTTCATCTAATTAATTTGTGGGACTTTTTCAACCTTTAAACCCCTAAGGGTGATAAGTAGCTTATTTCACCTTATAGCTATACTCTGCCGAATCACTCATTAAAACCATGAGAATGAAAGAAATGATTGTTAAACAAATTATCTGTCAGTGCCAAAGAAAATGTACAGTACGAAGAATATGGCTACTGATTATAAGGTGTAAAGGGTTCAACTAAACATTTCCTAGTGTAACTGAAAAGATACAGCATTAATGTAACACCAGTTCCCTCGGTTGATCAGTCCTCTTGGGATGTAAGGTTTTTGGATGTATCCTAATTCTTGTCTTTCAATACTTTCTGCAAAATATTAATTTAAAAAAAGTCACAAAGGAATGTTTGAACTCAGTCTACAAGGTAAGCGTTACTTTTCTCAGTTATGATGACCTTTCAGTTCACTTACTGTCAGTAGTAACAATAAACCCATAAAATGAAAATGTGCATCAGAACTCAAGTCTCCTCTAGCCATTGCACTTCTGGAAAAATTTTTTTCCTTCTTCAGTCTTGATGCATAATTTAAACTTAGTTATATTCTACACCTCAAGATGAATTTCTTCACATCCTTTTTGTTTTATGAGATACACAATCTCACTACAGCCTAACTTTACGTACTGGTAACATTCAGCTGATAATTTTCACACACATACACATGCACACACACACACACACACACACACACGCACGCACGTACATGCACACAAACAGTGCAACACTTACAGTCCATACTTGGTATCCCCTTGAGGAAAACACTGGAAAGTCAGTACAACCACATCAAGTTCAAGAATGTTTACTTGGAAAATGACTGACTGCAAAGCAGACAGACAGAAAGACAACCAAAGATAAACAGATAGACATACGGATAGAGAGAAAGACTGACAGATCGACAGACAGACTGACAGAGAGACAGAAAAACAGACGGATGGACAGACTGTCTGACAGACTGACAGACAGACTGATGGACAGACAAACAGAAAAAACAGACAAACAGAAAAAACAGACAGGCTGACAGAATCTTTTGTGGTATTTACCTGCAAATTTCTTAGCAAACTTGTCCTCCTCCACACTAACTGTGCATTGTATCATCTTCTGTCATTTTAAGATTTGAAATTGTTTGCATTTCAGTTCTCACAACAAGACTTGTTGTTTTAACTACAATACCAGACGATGGTTTTGCAGAGTTTTTGAACAAGTCTGCCCATGATGAAGGCTTTGGAGGCTGATCTTTTTTGCAAGTGATTTCTTCTGCTGTACTGCTTGTTTTTACACTCTGATCCACTGGGATGGGACCTTCATGTTCTTGTTCTGGGACTTTACAAGTCTGATTAGAACTTAGGTTACCTTGTGTAGTGCTAATGGAAACTGTAACTTTCATGTCTGTGTCGCTGTGAACAGGGCTGTTTGATGTGCCATCTGTTGATAAAGAACTCTTTCTTTCTTCAACAGTCTCCCCATCACAAGAACTTGTGCTTTTCCTCTGTACAGCTGTTCTTTTGTCTGTGGTAGAAACGGCACCTGATTTTTGCTCCTTTAATGCTGAGTTCAAAACATTTACATGTACTTTTGAAGTTTCTTTCACGACATCACTGACAGCAACGTTATATGCAGTAGGTAGAGATAGAACAGCTTTTCCTTTTGAACCAGGGCCAGTGGAATTAACTGAAGCCCTTTCTTTTTCACTACATTCACTAGAAGAGCTGGACAGAGATCCAGACCTCTTTCTTTGCCTCCTTCTCTTGCGACGCTTGCGTGATCTTTCATTTTCCGTCTTCTCCACAGCTCTCTGGGTGTTCACTGTTAATGACAAGGGAGGGAAGTTGTCAACATCAGGTGCTGAAGTTCTTGGGGGACTGCAAAATAAAACAATACTTCTTCAGTAAACAATACATGTATTTGTGAATGTTCTCAACTTAAAAGTTTCCCTGAATCCAGACATCAATTACTTAACAATTAATCCCCATGCACATGTTTCTATAAAGAATGGAACATATTCAAAATAAACAAATAAAAAAATATATATATATATATGTAGCAGTCAACATAAACAAGGCAGTTTTCTAAGCCCTCTGTTCTCAGAAAAATCCAGAATTTACAGTGTTGGTTCTTCCCAAGGGATGAAAACAATAGAACCCTCAATGTCAGAGGGAGAAGCAAAGAAACCTTCAACTCACATCTGATGCTAGGGTAGCCAGGCGAGCAAATCAAACACCTCTTGTTACTTGCTGAGCACAGCACTCTCTACTTAATATGAGAAAAATTTCACTGAATACATGCCATGCCAATTCAATAGAAAAGGACAAAAAATATCCTAAATTCCTTGGCTGCTTTGTTGAAGTTTGAGTGGAAAAAGGTTGGCTCCTTTTGACATTTTATTGCCTAAGTTGATAACGTAAATTGGCCCTCATAGAGGTTTAACAGCTGATGTTTCAAGCATCAGAAGACACAAATCAAAACTGAATATTTTTTATGCCACATAGAATTTGAAGCCACTCCTTTACCTTTCAGTTTTACTTTCTGTCACATCTTGTTCAGGCTCTTTGTTGCTGTTTCCACAAAACACAAAGTGTTCAGAGCTACTTTGGACGGTTTTATCTGACGATCGCGTGACTTGTTTCTGCTTTGCTTCTGGTGAACGAGCTACTGTATCACCTACACCAGCTGTTGTCCTCACCAATTTCCCTGGAGAAGTTTCCTGTTCACTTTCTTGTCCCACTTCAACACCTGAGTCTTCAAGACCTGCTGTGACATTCTTAGCTGCCGCAGAACTGTCACTTGATGAGACCTGTGTTGAGGTGTCACCAGCTGCCAGACAGGAAAACAAATGATGTTACTTTAAGATATGGATATGGCAGTGATATCAACCCATAAACTCCCTAAATCTCATATTTAATTCTCCTTTATGTCTGCCATACACTTCTTCTTATGATATTAGTTTGGAGAATTTGGAATGGGATCTGCTAAGAATACCTACCTTATATTTTTCTTTTTCTCATCACTTGTCTGCTGTATTCATATTGTAAGGAGAAATTATGTCTTGATCACACATGGAGGGGAAACATTAGGGGAGGTTCTGAACACAGCAATGCCGCAAAAAGAAAAATCAGCAAATTCAGCATTAACACGAAAAAAAACTTGCCAAATATCACAATATTTCAATACCAATTTGAAACTCGATGTCATGCATGGAATATTCAAACAATATTCAAACAATTAAGCTGGTCAGAAGTACATGACTCAATCACTGGTAAGTTCTCCCACAGACTCAAAACAGGTAGATGATGTTATCTTGATCTAACACCATATTCTCACAATTAATTTATAAGGAGATGAGTGGCAGCTAGAGGGGAGAATTAACAAGCAGATCTTTGGAATTAAAGAGTTAAGCCTATTGTACAAAAAAAGTATAACAATGTGAAGCACAATAAAAAAGGGAAATAATAAACAGATCAGAAGAAGTAACAGTTTAATGGATGTGGATGTGTCAAAATGCAATTTGTAAACAAAAAAGTTTAAGTGCAAAATGGATATCATCACATAACCAATTTTGTTGCCAAATGAAGAAGACCGTTGCCTCTTAATATACGATACAGGCATGTGGAGGAAGGTATTTGACCCAACCTTGTGTGAATGCTAATTCCTAGTAACCAAGAAGTTCTCAGAAGAATGATAATCAAATGTAATTCTTTAACAGTCTGTATATCTCTACCTTTCATAGGAATCACAGGACCACTGAAGTTTACATGTACCTGAGCTTAGCAATAAATTTGTACCTTTCATAGGGGTCACAGGACCACTGAAGTTTACATGTACCTGAGCTTAGCAATAAATTTGTTACTTTCCATCCACGACATTTACTTCATAATTGCTTGTGATGAAAACTTTTTAATTCCAATTGAAATAACAGAGATATTAATCTGCACTTTTTGCTGGGCATAATTGGTTACAATCTGTTTTATTCATCAGTTTCTCGTAGTAAGAAAAAATCGAAACAAAATATATATTTAAATCGCCCTGACCTTCAACAAACTAAGGAAGTGGGTATTGTCACTGTCTGCACATAACAGAGTGATCAATATTATAGGAAAATTCATTACTTGACCAGGGAATTCTATTTACAACCATTATCACTGATGGTATTTCGATATATCACTGTCCCCCACCCTCTCAGATCCTCTTCGATCTGTACACTACACAAACTCGATATCACACCAATTTTTTAAATTTGAACTCATCTTCCGGCATATCAAAGACGAGCCAGAATATTGCTCATTTTTGCGACCAACAATCATCACAATCATAAGTCCCTAATTTCATTATCTCTCAGATCAACCAGTAGCGCCTCGCAAATTAAATGTCGATGTATATTTTTGAAATAATCTCGTTTTCCGAGTCAGGATGCTCGCGCGAAGGTAAATTACAAAAGTATTAGATACATACCGGTACCGTTAAAATCATCGCCTCGTTCCTCGTGATCTGAGTAATCGAAGTCGAAGAGAAACTACAAAATAGAAAACCTCAGTAAAACAAAAAAGAAACCAATGCGAGAGACGATCGAAAACTAAAGCGTGAGTAAATTTTGTCTCGACCTGCAATGTAATCCTTGAAATTAAACACAATTTCCCCGACGTACGCATAATTAAGAGATCTACTGAGCTAATTTTTACCTCAACCGGTGGTATATTTCCGATTTGGGCTGCTGAATTACTGAAGTACTTTTCCCATTCTTCAGCTGTGAAATCCCCAAGCGTAAAACCCTGAGACACGCAAGAACAAGAAATTTTAGGACACGTCTCGCCTGAATTTCGTTTTTACAACGCGTGATTACGAGGAATCTAATACAAATCTAACATATTTCTTACCTCTTCCGAATTAGGCATTTCTTGAGCCACGACAGTGCTCAATTAACTAAAGCTCAAATTCTCCATGGACAAAATTTCCCTTAAAAACTGTCGAACCAAACAAATCAATTTGATTCTTCCATTTGGCTAGACGAGCGCATGAGCTGTGAAAACTTGTGACGTCAGTTTTCGTCTCGGTCCCGTGGAATCCCGTAAAAACCCGAGATAACACAAGCTGAGGGGATACTTTGGCGTAATCATAACATCGTTGATTTTTTAATATCAAAACAGCTGGTCAATTTTGCGCGTATCATGGCAGGAAGCCTACGGTGGCCCAGAAGGCTCAACGCAAACAAAAAATATACTGCAGCAAATAAAAGATATACTGCATCAAATAAAAAAGATCAAACCCAAAGTTAAAAAAAATGTAAATAAAAAAATGTAAATAAAATTAAAAAAAAAGTTTAAAAGTTAAAAAAAATGTAAATAAAAAAAATGTAAATAAAAAAAGTTAATAAAAAAATGCACCGCAAACAAAAATACTGCAGCAAATAAAATATGCAACGCAAACAAAAAAAAAAGAAAACGCAAACAAAACAAATTGGAACGCACCGCCAAGGAAGACTGGGTAATAGTTCTTAGTTTCCCGCCAACACTCGTTACATCCTTTGCTTGTTCACCTTTCCCAAACCATGTTCTGCATGACAGTACTGGTACCATGCTGCTCCTTTAAAAAATCGATGATAACTCTATTTTCATACCCTTGATGAAAGTAATTTTCTATAATCCTACGCTGATCGCTTTCGTTCATAACCAAATGCGAGTTCCAGTTCATGCTGTTTTGGCGGGAAACTAACAACTATTACCCAGTCTTCCTTGGCGTTGCGTTCCAGCTTTTTTTGGTTGCGTTTTCTTTTTTTTTTGTTTGCGTTGCACATTTTATTTGCTGCAGTAGTTTTTGTTTGCGTTGCATTTTTTTATCTGCTGCGGTCCTTTTTTCTTTGCGTTATGATTTTTTTTTTATTTGCTGCAGTATATTTTTATTTGCTCCAGCATATTTTTTATTTTCTGCAGTATATTTTTTATTTCCTACAGTATATTTTTTAATTGCTGCAGTATATCTTTTATTTGCTGCAGTATATTTTTTGTTTGCGTTGAGCCTTCTGGGCCGCCGCAGAAGCCAGTATATCGGCACGAAAAAGAGCTCTGTTGAAATAAACGTTTATGCAAAGGATTGCCTCCAGCAGGCGGTAGTTTGTGTTTCAGCGCGGCAAATATTAATATTCGGTCGCCATATTGGACGGGTGGAAGGTTTTGGACGAGTGACATGACACAGCAAGGGGAGGTGGGGGAAGGGGAGAAAAATCTGACTGGAATTAGCTTACAGTGTACCCGTTTGAGAGCCAAATAAAATACTAATTAGACAAAAGGATACAAATCAGAAAACATCGATCAGTTACATGGGTAAAAGGAATGTGAAGATAACTCCACAAAGAATTCCAGGTGCAAGTGAGTACTAAATTTGTTCCAGTTTTAAAAAAAAAAAAAAAATACTTGAGACTTCTTACCAACACTTTTAATCTCAAGTTTTGACACAAACAACACAATTTCATCTGTCCATTGCATTTTCTTCTTCAGTTTCGGATATCAGTTTCCCGTGTAGCCAAAGAAATACTAGCATGCGCCTTCTCCGTCGTTTTGCACGGCCTCTACTGCACAAAGCAACACAAACGTAATGCAAATTACAAGAATAGCCCGGGCATTGCGCAACATCGCCAACATCTGCGAAGAAGTACTTTTCAATCGCCGATTTACATATATTTTTTCCCTCCAACACGTACGAATTTGGGGCCAAAATGTTTATTAGATCCCAAGCTTTCCAGATCAACCCCGTACATACGCGACATACGCATGTTTTAAATGACTAGGCCGCTTGAAGTGATGAGTTTGTTTTGGCCGAGCGGTCAATGCCAGTCACGACTTCCGAAGACTTCGAATCCCGATTTACATGGTTTATTTTTCACTTTTCCAAAGTATTTTGCGACTTCTAGATAGAGTAATAAATATATATCGTAAATCTAACCGTACATTTAGATAAGGTTATCGGTAACTATGTCTAGTTCTGCTTTTCGCTAAAAAATTAACAACTTCCGCTATGATTTTGTGTCACTATTGGGGGCCTGGAAACGAAAAAAAAAATTAGAGGCAAATGTAATGTAATTTTTTGGCATGAATAAACATAACAGCTGTAACTTTGCCAGGAGTTGAAATTTTATTTTTGCCAAAAATGAATTTAAAATCTGAAATAATGACTTGAATGACTTCTATTATCATGGAAAGCACTCAGCCCTTAACGAGGTGACTTGGTATCGCTGGAAAAGTTATTCCTCCTTGAAGAGGACCGAGATGAAAATGAGACCAGCAGACTCCTGACTTAATTAATTCTGCCTTCTTATCTTCAGATAGCCTTCAGTAACAGCATAGCTATTATTCACTTCTGACTTACAATAACGACGAAATCTCAATCAAGGCCAAATAAGCCTTTCATGTTTGATATCCCTGATAAGGTACAGCGGATTTTCTAAAAAACCGTTCTAGCATAGTCTTTTTAGTTTGTTTTGTTTTCTCTCGTTTTGCAATCTTTCTTAAACCAGTCTCTGATTGCTACATAAATGTTTAATTTGAATGATCAAATAAAAGAGATGTAATATACAAATGAGGTCCAATTAGTGGTTCTCTGGATACTGTATGTTTGTATTAGAAATTACTGGGATACAGGATACCTAAGGAAAAATTACCGGGATACAGGATACCTAAGGAAAAAATTACCGGGATACAGGATACCTCGAGAAAAGATTACCGGGAAACAGGATACCTAAGGAAAAAATTACCGGGAAACAGGATACCTAAGGAAAAAATTAACGGCATGTGGTATATTTAAAATATAGAGATTCAGGAGTGTCGAACTGGAATTGAGGGGATAAAAAAAACCCCAGGATACGGTATATTTAGGCAAAAAATTAAAGGAAAGGAGATACTCGCTCCTCCCCAGTGCGGCCATACATTTCATCGGTTCCTGTGGAGTCCTAGCAAGTTTTCATTCTGTGAAATTTTGGTCACCACAAATGAAAAAACTTTGTCATTTTCCAACTATTTTAGCTTTTGTATGTGAACTTACATTTTGAACTTACTGACCGGTGGAAACTTTCCATCATTGCTGAGGGTTAAACGACATAAAAAACAAAAGATTGTGCACGGACAGGGAGCTCCCAATCAAAACTGCACAGCTGTGTTTTTATATTTGACTTTTGCCGGCCTTCTTCATCAGTCTTTTCTCCTAATTATGGACCACTATAACAGGAAAAAAAATTCATTCAATCGGCATTAGATTGCAAATTGAATTGTTTTAGAAATTATGCGATCATTGCGTGTTATTCATTTGTGTTTACATAACTTAGTGGTAGATATATAAGACCAAGTCCTAGATTATCAGTGTCAGACTGTAGATGATAATGATCCTCATCGATCGAATGACCTCCAGTTGTCTTGTAAGGATCAACGAGATGGCTCTTCCTACCCTGATGAAATAAAATTAAAAATTCTGTCAGTACCGGGCCAGTATCGCACCCCTAAAGGCGTCAGTTATTCACAGTCAGTGAGGAGCCTAAACTATACAATGATAAGTCATAATTATTATGACATTCACTAGTACATGATCTCAGCAAATTATAATTTTAGGCATTCACACCGCCCACTGACATCAGATCTAAGGTTTGGATTCCTGGCACAAAACTACAGGCAAAAAAAAAAAACATAAAAAGAGAGCTTTAATTTCATGCAATCATAATTTGGTTTTAAGTTAGGCATGCAGGTAGAAAGACAGACATACAGACGAACTGAGAGGCAGGCAGAGATGACGTCACTATTGCCGTGGGTCAGGATGTTGACGTCATCTGTTATCTATTACTGAATAAACACACGGCAACATAGTTGTGTCAAGAAAGCTGTAAAAGGGAAAAATTTATTCCTGATACCTACCAGCAGGAATAGAACACAAAGGTTCCAATATGATAAATCCCTCAGATGGCTCACATGAACCACACGAACCTCCACACTTGGCAGACACCACTGTACCATCAGGAGACTTCTGGTAGTCCTGCATCGTCAAACTTTCCGGCCATCCCGAAAATTTCCAATTCACATCGTTCCGAACACGAAGTCTCGTCCCGCTCAAATCAACCTTGAACTGACCTTTCCGGCAGTTACCATGACTATTCGAATAACAATCCCCTGCTTTGCCATATGGGATGTCTTTACCTCCCTGAGTCTGCGCGAAGGTGAAAACATTGCTCAAAATTTTCATGGTTGTGATATCAAGGCGCACTTTGCTGAAGTAAGTGGTGCCTCGATCTGGGTGCAATGTGGATTGCACAGCACCACTGCAGTGGCCCCTTCTTATGAGCATCTGGGCATACACAATAGCAAAGTTGTTCTCTGTGCCAGACTCCAGGGTGATGAACTCTTGCGGAGTGTTAGATGACATATTATGGCAGTAGATTCTCGTTGGGTCTTTGCAACTGTCGCTTAGACGAAGCAGGTAATGGCCGTCAGAAGAGTACCCGAATGCTTTCACCTCTGCGCAGCTGCGAAACTCTGTTTAGAATTGAGATTGAATTAAATTCAAAATCGTTTAGGTTGCTACTGCAATCCTCTAACAAACCCAAACAAAAACAGCTAAAAGAAAAAGCTTGTTACAGTTAATGCAGATGTTTTTATTTTGAAACAAACGGACTAATTAGAGCGGCTGCACTTTCCCGCCAGGTCAAACTGAGGCACCATGCACACAAATGCGATTTCGTTTGAAAACGCATTCTTTTTGACACGTTTATGTCCATCGTACATACTAAAATGCCAAAGCCGCTAAAGAAAACAGAGACTTTCGCGAACGGTGTCAAAATTGGAACGTTTTGAAGACAAACCGTTTTCGAAAGGCACGATTTCTTATGTGGATAAGTGAAACCAAAAGATTTTGAAAATAGTTTCCAAAAAAGTCACTTACTTTCACAGAAAAAAGTCTTCTACTTTCATGTGCAAGATGAGACATCACAAACAATTATTTTAGCTACAATGCGCGAAGGCTGAAAACAAACAAGCAACAATCTTTTACCGCGGTTTTATTCAACCCTGCGTACGCGAACAAGACACGAGTTTGCATGGAGCTTCTTTTGAAAGCAGTCTTTCGTTTTTAGATTTCCTTACCTTTACTCACAGCATGTGACGATTTCTTTGCCTCCTCTGTATCTTTACTTGGCTCGGGTACAACTATGAGGTTGATCCCCGAGGAGATCTTCTCCCACTTGTCTATGCCCGGCTCCTCCGTGATGGCAAATACAATGACCTTCACTGCATTGCTTCTAAAATTGGTGATATCGTTCCGGATCTCAGTAGAATTCTCATCGAAGTTTCCCTGGGTCAGCACAACAAGAATATTCCCCGCAGATAGCCGCTTGCCTTTTTGCGTTGTGAAAACCTCATCTCGTACTTTTGTAAAAGCACCGCTCAGTGTACCTGGTTGTCCGCCAGGGCCAGGTATGCTGCTCATGAAACTTGTAAAATTGGCTTTGCTGTAACCGTCATTGAAGAAGACCCTGGCAATCGCAGGACCATTGTAGTCCACTAGAGAAACACGAGTTTTGTCATCGGATATCTCATATTCATCAGCAAAGTTCTTCAAGATGGCTACCATTCTTGAAAAGACTGAGGACGCTTGAGCTCCAGACGCACCGATTACAAAAGCAATGTCGACGGCTTTTTCTACAGTATACAACAACAACAAAAAGAATATACAGCGTGAAGCTAGGACCACACGGCTCAGTATGGATTAAGGTGACCCACAGATAAGAGTATAGTTTAATGTAGTTTTAATAAGCCAGCAAAACAGACTCAATTTACGCATCTGGGAACTTTAAAATCGCTTTCTTTCTAAATGAGATGATACCCCTAAAATCATAAGCAATAAAATTCTCGCTTTCATACGTACTAGAGGAATCAAACCTGACCCCGATCTCCTTTGTAACAACATATTCGAGAAATGAATCATATTGATATGGATAAAGGTTTGGGATAATAGCTGGAGTATTCTAACACCGGAGTAAGAAACTCCATAAGCGGTTATGACTACCACCCGTAGTCAGCATTTCCTCTATATCGTATCATATTGTCTTCTTCATCGGCTAATCTAGGAGTCAGGAGAATAACATCTCACTTCTCCCGTGATCATACCAAGTTAGCAGCCCCAATTGATAGTGCTGCTTCATCATCATTTCTATTTTAAGAAAGATACAACGGCGATAGGAACAAGACCTTAGCGAAACAAAAGATGTAATGAGCGCAACTCAGCACGTTTGTTTTGAAAATTTGTAACGACATTTCTCAGCCTTACTATGAAAAAAAACCAAATCAGTGTGAAATCACCATGTTCTGCGTGTATACTGTTGGAAAGGAAATTTTGACAGAAATTCATCCACATCACTATTTTTTTCTATTTTAACAGAACGTTTTTTTAAGCTGTCGTGACATCTTACATTTCCAATTTTAACTCCTATTACAAGAAATGAATATGCAAAGCTTAACTTTTAACTTAGGCACTTTAAGTGGGTGCGTTTCGCGACAAACAAGACCCAGTGAAAAAACTACGAAACCTCATAAAATGAACATACAGATAATAAAAATGTATATTTGAAATTTAGGAGTAACGAATCAACTGTGAAATTAGACCTTCAATTTGCATGTCGCAGTAAACCAAAGCTGTCTTTCCAGATGCACTTAAATCCAACCAGTATTTCTTGCTGATGACGTCTTTACCTTCGCTCGCTTTTATTTCCCGACACGACTCTGCAGGCAGTTCTGGAATGGATCCCAGAGGAGCTGTTACATAAAGTAGATAAAAGAAGCACAAGAATTAGCCGTTTATTCTTTTGCTAAACAGAACCTCGATTGCACACAATTCAGACTCGGCCACTGGGGATAGCTATGGTTGTAAAGTATCTAATGCATACCTCTGCCAAAAAAACGTACGTGATAAAACCGAGCAGGGTCTGAGTGGAAGTTCTTAGGTCTTGCCTCTCTGGTTCGGTTATTCAGTTCACAAGACTTTTCCCCGATTACGTAATTGTAACTCTGGCACCTGATTTCTCTTTCACAGCTGATGTCACACTCGCGGAGGGTAGTTACTGAGATCTTCTTGAAGACAAATCCGTGTAGAGCCATTCCGCTCATGCTTCTTTCTCGTCTGCGTTGTTTATCAGTGGATACGATGGCCATCAAGAAGCGAATGTTGAAGAACAAACACACTTTCCTTCACATTAAATGACCACGATGAGACAAAAAAATGGGTGTGTTTTTTCTGTCTCCTTTTGTGGAGGGTGGATCGAGTCGATCAATATTCAGAATTGTTCTAATTACTTTTCAAAGTAGTGAAACTATTCTCAGCAATATTCATCAGTAGCTCACAAAAGTGTTCCTCATTTCAGTTTGTTATGAAGATTTTGGTTTTTTTGCGAGTTTCACAATTTACCTGATTGATTGTGAAACTTAATCGATTCAGCTCTCCGTCATTGAAGTCCTTAATATGTCGCTTCTATGGTTACAAAACAAAACAGTTAAAGCTGCGAAGAGAAACTTCTTCGTCTGTTTTCTCTTGCAGCCGTTAAAATAACTGTAGTTATCAGCCTGGAGGCCAGTTATCTCAGTATCTGCTAGGGGAACAAAATCCACAGCGGAAAAACGGTCCATGAAGAAGAAAACATTGACCAAAATAAAAAAAGTCCTGAACTGCATATTTACATGCGTGTTCATAAAAAATCAATTTTCTTGACGTTTTTCTAACCCTCAATATAATTTTCATTTGCTATTCATTTGAGGAGTAATTGGATTGTGTTAGGAATGGCTTTAGGCGACATCACGATAGATATCCGATCCCAATTTTTTTTTTTAATCTCGCTACCTGTAGAGCCGGAAAAGTTAGTTAAAAATTAGGTAAAAGTCTTGAGAGAAAACTATGCTAGATATACTATCTATTAACACATGAGCCTTTCTCTGGATATTTCCGAAGAAATCGAAAATGCGAAGATCACCGCGGAAAAACGAAGATTTCGCAAATTGCATGATTTATTTTGAAATTTAATCGACTCAGCTGTCCTTCATAGAAGTCCTTAATATGTTGCTGCTATGGTTACAAAACAAAACAGTTATAGTGGCGAAGAGAAACTTTTTCGTCTGTTTTCTCTTGTAGCCGTTAAAATAACTGTAGTTATCAGCCTGGAGGTCAGTTATCTCAGTATCTGCTAAAGGAACAAAAACCACAGCGGAAAAAGGTCCATGAAGAAGAAAACATTGACCAAAATAAAAAAAAGTCCTGAACTGCAAGAAATATTTTCATGCGTCTTCAGAAAAAATTAATCCCTTGCTGTTTTTCTCACCCTTAATTGTCATTGTTATTCATCTGAGGAGTAGATAGGTTCTGTTAGGAATGGCTTTTCGGTGGGAGGCTTTAGGCGACATCACGATAGGTAAAAGTCACGAGAGAAAACTGTACTACATACACTATCTATTAAGACATGAGACTCTCTATGGGTATTTCCAAAGAAATCGAACTGAAGACGCGAAGATCTCAAGATTGAAGCCAAGATCTGAAAATTGGCCAAAAATTTGCGTGATGAAATTAAACACTCAGATATAAAACTGTCAAAACTCGTAAATAATATAGAAAACATTTGTTGATTCTGAATCTTGAACAACATTTCACTGCTATTTTGACAACGGTGTCAACAGTCCTAGTCTAGAAAACTGAACAAACAGAACGTTGCCAAAGAATACAACAGTCCTTTATTGTAAGTTTCTTTAACTGTCTATATTGCTTTTCGTGAATTTAAACAGTGAATTATGCAATTTGCTATTGAAGTGAAATATTTATCAACTGTGAATAACACAAAATAAACGTTTAACCCATTTCAATCCAAAAAACGAAGATCTTCCAAAAAAAAAACCAAGGTTTGCAAAAAAAATTGCGAAGAAAACGAAGACCGTATGGGTACCCATACAGATGCTCAGATATCATACCTTTTAGCTTTTTTCACAAATACAAGATTATAGTTTACCAAGTAACACTAGTTTGAGTATGAAATCATATGTATATATTTATAAGATAACATGTGACTCAAGGCCCACGGTGTTAAAAGTTTATAACCGTTTGTACAATTTATCACCTCAAGCTCTATCAAACCTCTTTGAGAAAATCAAATGTTGCCTTTCAAATTATCTGTAGTTATCGGCTCGTAGTTCATACCTTTTCACTTTTTGTTTCTAATTAACCCTGCTTGTATCTATTCACTGAGAAAACGTCCCATGCGACTAAAAATAACCGAGCGGCAGATGATTTTTTAAAAAAACAAAGCTGCCAAGATTTGAGGTGAGTATCTGCTAGAGGAAAAAAAACCATATTAGCACTAGGTCCATGAAGAAGAGAACACTAACCAAAATAGAAAAGCCCTGAACTCAGTGCAAGAGATATTTTCATGCGTGTTCAGAAAAATTAACCATCGTGAAGTATTTCTTACTCTTAATTGTCACTGTTATTTATTTGAGAAGTAATTAAATTGTGTTAAGCCCTGGTCAAACGGCGCATGATAGTCGATGATAGTTGATGATAGTCGGTTCTGTCCTGGTGTACCGGTTCACAAGGGAATTACCATTGTTCTTTCTTTGTTTAGGAGTTATCGGTTAGCTATTGTGTATTGTTTGGTCTTTTGTATTGGCTCTTGTGAACCGGTACACGAGGACAGAACCTGATAGTCGATGATAGTTGATGATACTCGATGATAGTTGAAGTGCGCGCTTCCGTTTGACCACCAACTATCATGCACTATTTAAACAATAGAGTGTTTCTGTCGAGGAACTATCGGCTGATAGTTGCCCTGCGAAAATTTGATGTTCTTAACACAAATATGCTAGTCTTTATTGTTCACCACTAAATTTTCTTCTGCGCGCCAGTTGAAAAACAGTCAAAACCCACCAAAATGCAGATCAATCAAATGTTTATTCATGCGTACAGCCTGTCACAAATGTCAATAACTCGCAACCGGACATTGGCTAAATAATACGAGAAAATTTTTCACGGACGGGCACTATCCATCCGGGTACTTTCCGCGAACGGGCACTATCCATCCGGGCATTTTCCGCGGACGGGCAGTATGGGCTGATAGTGTCTCTCCACGGATGAACACTATCGCCTCACGTGATCGATTTAAACCAATAAAAATCGGAGAAAATTTAGTGGTGAACTATAAAATCGACTATCACTAACTATCATTCATTTTGAGCTTGTTCAAATTCTTCACGATACTCGATCATAGTTCTTCTCGTTTGACCACGCGTATGATAGTTCATGATAGTTTTTGGTCAGCTGTTTTCCCCGAAAATCAGCGGGCTCCTTCAAAATGGCCGCCAAAAGGTCCACGGAGGGCTCAGCTTCAGCTTCAGAAATTCGTTTTTATACCTAGGATAATAATAATGAGAAAGAAAATATTGAAAACCAACATTTCCTTGTAAGCGGCAGTGTCCTCCACTTGCAATTCTTCCACTGAAACAACTGAAACAATTTTATTACTCTTTCATCTATCCCTATTTGACCTATGCTATCATGGGGAAGTGCTTGCAAAACTAGACTTAATAAATCAGAACTAAGCAAAATACATGCACTTGTTCAATTTTTTTTGCACACAGTAGAGAGAATGCTACGCCTTATTATAATTTATTGGATATCTTAACAATTGATAATATTTTCAAACTAGAAGTAGCACTCTTTGCACATAAAATTATTAACAATCCAACAGGCTTTCCAGCAATTTTTTCTGGAACTCTACCTCTGGCCTCTGACTTCCATAGCCATTACACTAGATTTGTTTCTAACCTTAACTTCCGTAGGCCTCCAATACGTAATAATTACGGAGCTTCTACTTTTACTTTCATTGCATCGAAAATATGGGAGACTATTCCACTGCATGCATCTAAAAAAATTATGTTATTATCGCTTCTCCAAACAATCCAAGCTATATCTGCTAACTTCACAATCTGCTTCCTAGATTGCATTGATCTAGTTTACTTTAGTTTCTTTGTTCTTAGTGTTTGTTCTTTTCATTCATTATAAAGTAAAAAGAATTAATTCTCCTTCTCACTGAATTAAATTTTTATTTATTTATTTACTTATTTACTCACTTCTCTATTCTCTTTGTTTATAAAACTAATTGTGTATAAATACCTTGGTTAGTATAAATATAGAATTAAAGTAAAGCAAGTCTTGTGTAAATGTTAAGATGCACCTGTTAATTATACGTGACAGTGGCCAACTCGAAAGCTATGCTACTTTGGTCACTGTGCACATTTTACTTTTGATTATTGATGTAATTTACTGTTTCTTATATATTCTGACTTTTATAATCTGTAGTAACCTCGTGAAATAGTGCGAATAAAGAGTTCCGTCGTCGTTTCGTTTCCACCAATTTCAACATCCCCCTTAATTTCGTTTCTCCTTTAATCCATTCTGTTGTCCGTCCTCTCTTCTACCAATGCTCTCCAGATTCATCCGTACATTCCTCAAACAAGTCGATTACTAGTAAGCCAGCTGCCACCCTCTTTCGTCGAGATAAATTCATACTTCAACAAGTTTGTTTGACTCATGCGAAGCAATCTTAGTGTTCATATTTTACGCGGAAAGAGCCTGGAACTAGCTGCTCGCGTGACTTTGCTCGCGCGACTGCCGGTGAACTATCATCAACTATCACGAACTTTTTTGGCCGTTTGACCATGAGAATGATAGTTGGTGATAGTTGATGATAGTTTGAAGAGAATCAACTATCATCGACTATCATGCGCCGTTTGACCAAGGCTTTAGGAATGGTTTCTAGACGACATCAAGATAGATATCCGATCCCAAATTTCTTTTTTTAATCTTGTTCAACCTCGTTCCCAGGGTGTTTTCCATTGGTTATTTTGTTATATTCAGAGCCGGAGAAGTGATTACAAATTAGGTAAAAGTCTTTCGAGAAAAACTCTACTAGATTTAACAGCTGGCTCATGCGTCGGCGAGGGATACAAATCAGAAAACAGCGGCGAGTTCTATAGGTAAAAGGAATGAGAAGAGCACTCCACAAAGAATTCTAGGTGCAAGTAAGTACTAAATTTGTTCCAGTTTAGAAAAAAGCAAAATACTTGAGACTTCTTCCCAGCTTTTTCAACACTTTGAATCTCAAGTTTTGACACAAACAACACAATTTCATCTGTCCATTGCATTTTCTGCTTCAGTCTCGGATATCAGTTTCCCGTGTAGTCAAAGAAATGCTAGCATGCGAAAATAAACATAACAGCTGTAACTTTGCCAGGAGTTGAAATTTTATTTTTGCCATAAATGAATGAATATATCTGAAATAATGACTTGAGTGACTTCTATTATCATGAAAATCGTTCAGTCCTTGACGAAGTGACTTGGTATCGCTGAAAAAGTTATTCCTCTTTGAAGAGGACTGAGATGGCAATGAGACCAGCGGACGTCTGACTTACTTTGCTTTTTGTCTTCAGATAGCCTTCGGTTAACAGCATAGCCGATTATTCACTTGCAACATCGACAGAATCTCAATCAAGGCCAAAGAAGCCTTTCATGTTTGATATCCCTGATAATGTACGGCCGATTTTCTAAAACTGTTCTAGCATAGTTCCATTGGTTTGTTTTGTTTTTTTCTCGTTTTGCATTCGTTCTTAAACCAGTTTCCGATTGCCACGTAAATGCTTAATTTGAATAATCAAATAAGAGAGATACATCGATTTAATTTACGTAGGAAGTCCAACAAGGGGTTCTCTGGATACTATATTTTGGATAAGAAATTTTCAGGATACACGATACTTGCGGAAAAAGTTAACGGGATACGGTATATTTAGAATATAGAGATTCAAGAACGTCGAACTGTAGAATTGTAGGGATAAAAACCACAGGAATTAACAGGATAGGGTGTATTTAGGCCACGATTTGAAGGACACGGAATACTAGATTTTTATCGGTTTTTTCGGTACAATGTGGATTGCACAGCACCACTGCAGTCGCCCCCATTTTGGAGCATCTGGGCATACACATTAGCAAAGTTGTTCTCCGTACCCGACTCCAAGGTGATGAACTCTTGCGGCGTGTTAGATGACAGTAGATTCTTGTTGGGTCTTTACAACTATCGCTTACATGAAGCAGGTAATGGCCGTCAGAAGAGTACCCGAATGCTTTCACTTCTGCGCAGCTGCGAAACTCTGTTTAGAATTAAAATTCAATTCAATTTAAAATCGTTTAGGTTGCTACTGCGATCCTCAAACCAACCAAAACGAAAAACAGCTGTAAGAAAATCGTTTCCTGCATTAGCTGTAACAGAGGCCTTGTTACAGCCAATGCAGATATTTTCATTGTGAAACAAACGAACTAATTAGAGCCACTACACTTTGCCACTCGCTCGAAACTTGAGGCACCATTCACAAAAAATGCGATCTCGTTTGAAAACGCACTGTTTTTTTGATAAGTTTTTGCCTATCTTACATACTAAAGTGCCCAAGCCACTGATGAAAAGGAAGACTTTCGCGAAAGTGTAAAAGTTGTAGCAGTTTTGAAGACAAATCGTTTTTAAAAGGTTCGGTTTCTTATGTGGATAAGTGAAAACAGAATATTTTGAAAATAGTTTTCCAAAACGTCCCCCACTGTCATAGACAACAGTCTTTTTTTGAACTAATGTTATCCGCAAGGTGAGACATCAACAAACAAGCAAAAAATTTTGCCATTTCTCCCACCCAGCGTACGCGAACAAGAAACGAGTTTGCAGGGAACTTCTTTCGAAAGCAGTCTTTTGTTTTTTAGATTTCCTTAACTTTATTCACAGCATGTAACAATTTCTTTGCCTCCTCTGTATCTTTACTTGGCTCGGGTATAACTATGAGGTTGATCCCCGAGGAGATCTTCTCCCACTTGTCTATGCCCGGCTCCTCTGTGATGGCAAATACAATGACCACTGCACTGCTTCTAAAATTGGTGATTTCGTTCTGGATCTCAGTAGAGTTCTCATCGAAGTTTCCCGGAGTCAGAACAACAAGAATATTCTCCGCAGATAGTCGCTCGCCATTTTGCGTTGTGAAAACCTCATCTCGTACTTTTGTAAAAGCACCGCTCAGTGTACCTGATTGTCCGCCAGGGCCAGGTATGCTGCTCATGAAACTTGTAAAATTGGCTTTGCTGTAACCGTCATTGAAGAAGACCCTGGCAATCGCAGGACCATTGTAGGCCACTAGAGAAACACGAGTTTTGTCATCGGATATCTCATATTCATTAGCAAAGTTCTTCAAGATGGCTACCATTCTTGCAAAGACTGAAGACGCTTGAGCTCCAGACGCACTGATTACAAAAGCAATGTCGACGGCTTTTTCTACAGAATACAACAAAAACAAAAAGAATATACAGCGTGAGGCTAGGACCGCACGGTTCACTATGGATTAAGGTGACCCACAGATAAGAGTATAGTTTAATGTAGTTTTAATAAGCCAGCAAAACAAATTCAATTTACGGATCTGGGAACTTTAAAATCGCTTTCTTTGTAAACGAGATGATACCCCTAAAATCATTAGCAATAAAATTCTCGCTTTCATACGTACTAGAGGAATCAAAACTGACGTCGATCTCCTTTGTAACAACATATTCGAGAAATGAATCATATTGATATGGATAAAGGTTTGGGAGAATAGCTGGAGTATTCTAACACCGGAGTAAGAAATTCCATAAGCGGTTATGACTACCACCCGTTGTCAGCATTTTCTCTATTACGTATCATATTGTCTTCTTCATCGGCAAATCTAGGAGTCGGGAGAATAACATGGCACTTCTCCCGTGATCATACCAAGTTAGCAGCCCCAATTGATAGTGCTGCTTCATCATCCTTTCTTCATGATCACCAGCGAATGAATTTGAGGCCTTTAGCAAAGTGAGCCATACCAAGTTAGCAGCCCCAATTGATAGTGCTGCTTCATCATCATTTCTTTATGATCACCAGCGAATGAATTTGAGGCCTTTAGCAAAGTGAGCCATACCAAGTTAGCAGCCCCAATTGATAGTGCTGCTTCATCATCATCTCTTCATGATCACCAGCGAATGAATTTGAGGCCTTTAGCAAAGTGAGCCATACCAAGTTAGCAGCCCCAATTGATAGTGCTGCTTCATCATCATTTCTTCGTGATCACCAGCGAATGAATTTGAGGCCTTTAGCAAAGTGAGCCATACCAAGTTAGCAGCCCCAATTGATAGTGCTGCTTCATCATCATCTCTTCATGATCACCGGCGAATGAATTTGAGGCCTTTAGCAGAGTGAGCCATACCAAGTTAGCAGCCCCAATTGATAGTGCTGCTTCATCATCATATATCACTGTGCCCCACCCTCTCGGATCCTCTTCGATCCGTACACTAGACAAACTCGATATGACACCAATTTTTTAAATTTGAACTCATCTTCCGGCATATCAAAGACGAGCCAGAATATTGCTCATAATTGCGACCAACAATCATCACAATCATAAGTCGCTAATTTCATTATCTCTCAATATCAACCTGTAGTGCCTCGCAAATTAAATGTCGATTATATTTTTAAAAAAATCTCGTTTTTCGAGTCAGGATGCTCGCGCGAAAGTAAATTACAAAGTATTAGATACATACCGGTACCGTTAAAATCATCGCCTCGTTCCTCGTGATCTGAGTAATCGACGTCGAAGAGAAACTACAAAATAGAAAACCTCAGTAAAACAAAAAAGAAACCAATGTGAGAGACGATCGAAAACTAAAGCGTGAGTAAATTTTGTCTCAACCTGCAATGTAATCTTTGAAATTAAACACAATTTCCCCGACGTAGGCATAATTAAGAGATCTACTGAGCTAATTTTTACCTCAACCGGTGGTATATTTCCGATTTGGGCTGCTGAATTACTGAAGTACTTTTCCCATTCTTCAGCTGTGAAATCCCCAAACGTAAAACCCTGAGGCACGCAAGAACAAGAAATTTTAGGACACATCTCGCCTGAATTTCGTTTTTACAACGCGTGATTACGAGGAATCTAATACAAATCTAACATATTTCTTACATCTTCCGAATTAGGCATTTCTTGAGCCACGAGAGTGCTCAATTAACTAAAGCTCAAATTCTCCATGGACAAAATTTCCCTTAAAACCTCTCGAACCAAACAAATCAATTTGATTCTTCCATTCGGCCAGACGAGCGCATGAGCTGTGAAAACTTGTGACGTCAGTTTTCGTCTCGGTCCCGTGGAATCCCGTAAAAACCCGAGATAACACAAGCTGAGGGGATACTTGGGCGTAATCATGACATCGTTGATTTTTTAATATCAAAACAGCTGGTCAATTTTGCGCGTATCATGGCAGGAAGCCTACGGTGGCCCAGAAGGCTCAACACAAACAAAAAATATACTGCAGCAAATAAAAAATATACTGCATCAAATAAAAAAAATCAAAACCCAAAGAAAAAAAGTACCCAGCAAATAAAAAAATGCACCGCAAACAAAAATACTGCAGCAAATAAAATATGCAACGCAAACAAAAAAAAAAGAAAACGCAAACAAAACAAATTGGAACGCACCGCCAAGGAAGACTGGGTAATAGTTCTTAGTTTCCCGCCAACACTCGTTACATCCTTTGCTTGTTCACCTTTCCCAAACCATGTTCTCCATAACAGTACTGGTACCATGCTGCTCCTTTAAAAATTCGATGATAACTCTATTTTCATACCCTTGATGAAAGTAATTTTCTATAATCCTACGCTGATCGCTTTCGTTCATAACCAAATGCGAGTTCCAGTTCATGCTGTTTTGGCGGGAAAAATAATATGTTTGAATAAACATAACAGCTGTAACTTTGCCAGGAGTTGAAATTTTATTTTTGCCAAAAATGAATTTAAAATCTGAAATAATGACTTGAATGACTTCTATTATCATGGAAAGCACTCAGCCCTTAACGAGGTGACTTGGTATCGCTGGAAAAGTTATTCCTCCTTGAAGAGGACCGAGATGAAAATGAGACCAGCAGACTCCTGACTTAATTAATTCCGCCTTCTTATCTTCAGATAGCCTTCATTTAACAGCATAGCTATTATTCACTTCTGACTTACAATAACGACGAAATCTCAATCAAGGCCAAATAAGCCTTTCATGTTTGATATCCCTGATAAGGTACAGCGGATTTTCTAAAAAACCGTTCTAGCATAGTCTTTTTAGTTTGTTTTGTTTTCTCTCGCTTTGCAATCGTTCTTAAACCAGTCTCTGATTGCTACATAAATGTTTAATTTGAATAATCAAAATAAAAGAGATGTAATATACAAATGAGGTCCCATTAGTGGTTCTCTGGATACTGTATGTTTGTATAAGAAATTACCGGGAAACAGGATACCTAAGGAAAAAATTACCGGGAAACAGGATACCTAAGGCAAAAATTACCCGGAAACAGGATACCTAAGGAAAAAATTACCGGGAAACAGGATACCTAAGGAAAAAATTAACGGCATGTGGTATATTTAAAATATAGAGATTCAGGAGTGTCGAACTGGAATTGAGGGGATAAAAAAACCTCAGGATACGGTATATTTAGGCAAAAAATTAAAGGACACGAGATACTCGCTCCTCCCCAGTGCGGCCATACATTTCATCGGTTCCTGTCGAGTCCTAGCAAGTTTTCATTCTGTGAAATTTTGGTCACCAGAAATGAAAAAAAATTGTCATTTTCCTACTATTTTAGGTTTTGTATGTGAACTTACATTTTGAACTTACTGACCGGTGGAAACTTTCCATCATTGCTTAGGGTTAAACGACATAAAAAACAAAAGATTGTGTACGGACAGGGAGCTCCCAATCAAAACTGCACAGCTGTGTTTTTATATTTGACTTTTGCCGGCCTTCTTCATCAGTCTTTTCTCCTAATTATGGACCACTATAACAGGAAAAAAAATTCATTCAATCGGCATTAGATTGCCATTGAATTGTTTTAGAAGTTATGCGATCATTGTGTGTTATTCACTTGTGTTTACATAACTTAGTGGTAGAAATATAAGACCAAGTCCTAGATTATCAGTGTCAGACTGTAGATGATAATGATCCTTATCGATCGAATGACCTCCAGTTGTCTTGTAAGGATCAACGAGATGGCTCTTCCTACCCTGATGAAATAAAATTAAAAATTCTGTCAGTACCGGCCGAGTATCGCACCCTTAAAGGCGTCAGTCATTCATAGTCAGTGAGGAGCCTTAACTATACAATGATAAGTCATAATTATTATGACATTCACTTGTACATGATCTCAGCAAATTATAATTTTAGGCATTCACACCGCCCACTGACATCAGATCTAAGGTTTGGATTCCTGACACAGAACTACAGGCAAAAGAAAACATAAAAAGAGAGCTTTAATTTCATGCAATCATAATTTGGTTTGTTAGGCATGCAGGTAGAGAGACAGACATACAGACGAACTGAGAGGCAGGCAGAGATGACGTCACTATTGCCGTGGGTCAGGACAGTTAGAGATCACAAAAAATCAGTGACACACTCGGCGCCACTTCCACTTTTCTTCTCACCAAATGTTGACGTCATTTGTTATCTATTACTGAATAAACACACGACAACAGAGTTGTGTCAAGAAAGCTGAAAAAGGAAAAATTTATTCCTGATACCTACCAGCAGGAATAGAACACAAAGGTTCCAATATGATAAATCCCTGAGATGGAGAACATGAACCACACCAACCTCCACACTTGGCAGACACCACTGCACCATCAGGCGACTTCTGGTAGTCCTGCATAGTCAAACTTTCCGGCCATCCCGAAAATGTCCAGTTCACATCGTTCCGAACACGAAGTCTCGTCCCGCTCAAGTCAACCTTGAACTGACCTTTCCGGCAGTTACCATGATTAGACGAATAACAATCCCCAGCTTTGCCATATGGGATGTCTTTACCTCCCTGAGTCTGCGCGAAGGTGAAAACATTGCTCAAAATTTTCATGCTTGTGAAATCAAGGCGCACTTTGTTGAAGTAAGTGGTGCCTCGATCTGAGTACAATGTGGATCGCACAGCACCACTGCAGTCGTCCCAGTTTCTGAGCTGCTGGGCATACACAATAGCAAAGTTGTTCTCTGTACCCGACTCCAAGGTGATGAACTCTTGCGGCGTGTTAGATGACATATTATGACAGTAGATTCTCGTTGGGTCTTTGCAACTATCGCTTAGATGAAGCAGGTAATGGCCGTCAGAAGAGTACCCGAATGCTTTCACTTCTGCGCAGCTGCGAAACTCTGTTTAGAATTGAAATTGAATTAAATTCAAAATCGTTTAGGTTGCTACTGCAATCCTCTAACAAACCCAAACAAAAACAGCTGAAAAAAAAACTTGTTACAGTTAATGCAGATGTTTTTATTTTGAAACAAATGAACTAATTAGAGCGGCTGCACTTTGCCGCCCGGTCAAACTGAGCCACTATCCACACAAATGCGATTTCGTTTGAAAACGCATTGTTTTTTGACACGTTTTTGCCCATCGTACATAATAAAATGCCAAAGCCGCTGATCAAAACGGAGACTTTCGCGAACGGTGTAAAAATTGGAGCGTTTTGAAGACAAACCGTTTTCATAAGGCACGATTTCTTATGTGGATAAGTGAAAACAAAAGATTTTGAAAACAGTTTCCCAAAAAGTCACTTACTGTCACAGACAAAAGTCTTCTTCTTTCATGGGCAAGATGAGATATCACAAACAATTATTTTAGCTACAATGCGCGAAGGCTGAAAACAAACAAGCAACAATTTTAACCGCGGTTTTATTCAACCCAGCGTACGCGAAGAAGACACAAGTTTGCAGGGAACTTCTTTTGAAAGCAGTCTTTCGTTTTTAGATTTCCTTACCTTTACTCACAGTATGTGGCAATTTCTTTGCCTCCTCTGTATCTTTACTTGGCTCGGGTATAACTATGAGGTTGATCCCCGAGGAGATCTTCTCCCACTTGTCTATGCCCGGCTCCTCCGTGATGGCAAATACAATGACCTTCACTGCATTGCTTCTAAAATTGGTGATATCGTTCCGGATCTCAGTGGAATTCTCATCGAAGTTTCCCTGGGTCAGCACAACAAGAATATTCTCCGCAGATAGCCGCTCGCCTTTTTCTGTTGTGAAAACTTCATCTCGTACTTTTGTAAAAGAACCGCTCAGTGTACCTGGTTGTCCGCCAGGGACAGGTATGCTGTTCATCAAACTTGTAAGATTTGCTTTGCTGTAACCGTCATTGAAGAAGACCCTGGCAATCGCAGGACCATTGTAGTCCACTAGAGCAACACGAGTTTTGTCATCGGATATCTCATATTCATTAGCAAAGTTCTTCAAGATGGCTACCATTCTTGCAAAGACTGAAGACGCTTGAGCTCCAGACGCACCGATTACAAATGCAATGTCGACGGCTTTTTCTACAGAATACAACAACAACAAAAAGAATATACAGCGTGAGGCTAGGACCGCACGGTTCACTATGGATTAAGGTGACCCACAGATAGAAGTATAATTTGATGTAGTTTTAATAAGCCAGCAAAACAGATTCAATTTACGGATCTGGGAACTTTAAAATCGCTTTCTTTCTAAATGAGATGATACCCCTAAAATCATTAGCAATAAAATTCTCGCTTTCATACGTACTAGAAGAATCAAAACTGACGTCGATCTCCTTTGTAACAACATATTCGAGAAATGAATCATATTGATATGGATAAAGGTTTGGGATAATAGCTGGAGTATTCTAACACCGGGGTAAGACATTCCATAAGCGGTCATGACTACAACCCGTAGTCAGCATTTCCGCTATATCGTATCATATTGTCTTCTTCATCGGCAAATCTAGGAGTCGGGAGAATAACATGTCACTTCTTCCGTGATCATACCAAGTTAGCAGCCCCAATTGATAGCGCTGCTTCATCATCATTTCTTCATGATCACCAGCGAATGAATTTGAGGCCTTTAGCAAAGTGAGCCATCGGCGGAGAGGTATACGAAGGAGTCTGGTACTAATAAATGTGAGAGCCAGTCCCTTCAAGGCTTCAAACTTTGTAGAGGAAAACAAGTTAGCACGCGTGCCGCGGGGGGGGGGGGGGATAGTAATGAAGGTTTACAGGTAGGTTATGTGGATTAACAAGGTCGCACCGTAAATTTCAACACTACATCCGGGAAAGAAGGCGGGATTTCATTGTTTTTGATTCCCTCGTGTTCTCGATCAAAGGTCAATTCCTGTTAAAATACGTCCAAACAGCTGATCTTATTTTATCATCTCACATTCTTCTATTTTCATCATGTACTCTATGAGAAACTCAAAAGTTATCCAGATCTTTTTCATGTTCTTCACTAAGAGTGAAAATAATTGTCTTATCACGTAAGTTAAAACCGCGATGCCGAGAAAGGCAAAACCTGTATTTCACACTGTCAAAACCATCGGAAATGAAAATTGTATTGCACTAGTTTAATTTATGATCAGAGGCTCATTTTTCACATGTTCGATGACTTAAAAACCTTAAAGAGCCCAAGGAAATGATAGGGTCTATTTCAAGAAAGATACGACGGCGATAGGAACAAGACCTTAGCGAAACAAAAGATTTAATGAGCGCAACTCAGCACGTTTGTTTTGAAAATTTGTAACGACATTTCTCAGCCTTACAATGAAAAAGAAAAAGAAAAAACAGTGTGAAACCGCCATGTTCTGCATGTGAACTATTGGAAAGGAAATTTTGGCAGAAATTCATCCATATCACTATTTTTTTCTATTTTAACAGATCGTTTTTTTTAGCTGTCGTGACATCGTAAATTTCCAATTTTAACTCTTATTACAAGAAATGAATATGCAAAACTTAACTTTTAACTCATGCACTTTAAATGGGTGCGTTTTGCGACAAACAAGCTTCAGTGAAAAAACTACGAAACCTTATAAAATGGACATAGAGATAATAAAAATGTATATTTGAAATTTAAGAGTAACGAATCAACTGTGAAATTAGACCTTCAATTTCCATGTCGCAGTAAACCAAAGCTGTCTTTCCAGATGCACTTAAATCCAACCAGTATTTCTTGCTGATGACGTCTTTACCTTCGCTCGCTTTTATTTCCCGACACGACTCTGCAGGCAGTTCTGGAATGGATCCCAGAGTAGCTGTTACATAAAGTAGATAAAAGAAGCACAAGAATTAGCCGTTTATTCTCTTGCTGAACAGAACCTCGATTGCACACAATTCAGACTCGGCCACCGGGGATAGCTATGGTTGTAAAGTATCTAATACATACCTCTGCCAAAAAAACGTACGTGATAAAACCGAGAAGGGTCTGAGTGGAAGCTCTTAGGTCTTGCCTCTCTGGTTCGGTTATTCAGTTCACAAGACTTTTTCCCGATTACGTAATTGTAACTCTGGCACCTGATTTCTCTTTCACAGCTGATGTCACACTCGTGGATGGCAGTTACTGAGATCTTCTTGAAGACAAATCCGTGTAGAGCCATTCCGCTCATGCTTCTTTCTCGTCTGCATTGTTGATCAGCGGATACGATGGCCATCAAGAGGCGAACGTTGAAGAACAAACACACTTTTCTCCACATTAAATGACCCGACGATGAGACAAAAAAATGAGTGAGTTTGTTCTGTCTGCTGTTGTGGAGGGTAGATCGAGTCGATCAATATTCAGAACTGTTCTAACTACTTTTCAAAGCAGAGAAACTATTGTCAGCAATATTTATCAGTAGCTCACAAAAGTGTTCCTCATTTCAGTTTGTTATGAAGATTTTGCTTTTTTTTGGCGGGTTTCACAATTCTCCTGATTAATTGTGAAACTTAATCGATTCAAGCTGTCCTGTCATAGAGGTCCTTAATATGTTGGTGCTATGGTTACAAAACAAAACAGTTATAGTGGCGAAGAAAAACTTCTTCATCTGTTTTCTCTTGCAGCCGTTAAAATAACTGTAGTTATCCGCCTGAAGGTCAGTTATCTCAGTATCTGCTAGAGGAACAAATACCACCGCGGAAAAAGGTCCATAAAGAAGAAAAGATTGACCAAAATAAAAAAAGTCCTGAACTGCAAGAAATATTTTCATGCGTGTTCATAAAAAATTAATTCTCTTGAAGTTTTTCTAACCCTCAATATAATTTTCATTTGTTATTCATTTGAGGAGTAATTGGATTGTGTTAGGAATGGCTTTAGGCGACATCACGATAAATATCCGATCCCAATTTTTTTAATTTAATTTCGCCACCTGTAGAGCCGGAAAAGTGAGTTAAAAATTAGGTAAAAGTCTTGAGAGAAAACTATACTAGATATACTATCTATTTAGACACGAGCCTTTCTCTGGATATTTCCGAAGAAATCGAAGATGCGAAGATCACCGCGGAAAAAACGAAGATTTCGCAAATTGCATGATTAATTCTGAAATTTAATCGATTCAGCTGTCCTTCATAGAAGTCCTTAATATGTTGCTGCTATGGTTACAAAACAAAACAGTTATAGTGGCGAACAGAAACTTCTTCGTCTGATTGTTGTCAGTAGAATGTTCTTCATTCACTTGACTCTGATGATGACTTCCGCACAGGTTGTCGAAACGTTAGTCACTACCACCGACAACAGTCCTTCTCAGGACTACACTCACCCGGACGATCAGACTACACCTTCACATGTTACCCCCGGGCTCAAGCCATTTACTGCATTGTCTTTATTGTTCACCACTAGATTTTCTTCCGCGCGCCAGTTGAAAAACAGTCAAAACCCACCAAAATGCAGATCAATCAAATGTTTATCCATGCGTACAGCCTGTCACAAATGTCAATAACTCGCAACCGGACATTGGCTAAATAATACGAGAAAATATTTCACGGACGGGCATTATCCATCCGGGTACTTTCCGCGGGCCGGCACTATCCATCCGGGCATTTTCCGCGGACGGGCACTATGGGCTGATAGTGTCTCACTACGGATGAACACTATCGCGTCACGTGATCGATTTAAACCAATAAGAATCGGAGAAAATTTAGTGGTGAACTATAACTTTGACTATCACCAACTATCATTCATTTTGAGCTTGACACACGTTGGGGAATAGCGAACTTCAGGCCTCGACATAGTACCAGTTTCTGAAAAAAAACTGAGTTCGTACGATGAGATGTTTAAGATGTGTTCATTAACATTGACTTTCATGTTAAAAAGCCCCGAGATCTTTCGAGTGTGCACAGACATCACATCTTGATAGCACTTCTTTCTGACGTTGACAATGATGCGAAGAATGCGGGTGTAACGAAGTAAACCACAATTTCGACGTATGTCATCGTAACTGGAATTGATTTAACAAATGGTAAACACCACAGCGTACACTATTGAGTTATGGATGCACGCGGGAGGTTGCTAAGCACGAAAGAAGCGTAAGAGTCGCTCTCGGCTATCGCCTCGAGAGTGCTTCTTGAGTGCTTAGCAAACCTCCCAAGTGCATCCATAACTCAATAGTGTACGCTGTGGTGTTTACCATTTGTTTTATAACATAACATTGATACATTGTAGCTAAAGAGTTCCCTTTTATTTAACAAATCTTACGTGACCAGAAAAAACAAGCGCGCGCGGAAAAATAGTCTTTGCATTTGCTCACGTCAGCAGCGTACACCCATTTGCAAATGGGGGACGCTAAATTGACCAATCAGAGCGCGCACTTTACTTTGGTTATGTTATAACTCACATTTGAGAGCTTCACTCTGTTTGATCTTGGCTTTGAGCTCTTCGGCAGGAACGTTTGTGCTGTAGGTCTCCGAGGACTCTTTCCACTTTGAATTTTTGTCCTTGTCAGCTTGAGCGAACGTTGGAGTGAGATTGAAAATTTGGCAGAGTCTAAGATGTGTGTCCAGCATCGATGTTAAGGCGAGTTTCGAAAAAGCATATTGGCAACTCGAACGGCACCTCAACAATGACAACTCCAAAGAACTTGCTGCCGCTACCCTACGTTCCGTAGCCCTCAACTACACCCAGCGTAAAAGCCCACAAACCCCCACGACGCTGTTGACTGCAGTCGAACAGTTAAAACGACGGAGTGATATTGTCATAACCAAACCCGATAAAGGGTCCGTTGTTGTCATCATGGATAAGACTAAGTACATACGTTTACTATCTGAAGCGTCTGTTAACGACACCAACAAGTTCCGTTCTGTCCCACTAGAAGGACCAAAATACAGTGGTAGGCCGCCCAAACACTATCAGCCGCTGTTGATTAGAGAAAAAATGTTACAATTTATCGTTCGCAGAATCTTTCCAAAGGACATTGCTCAATCTGTAAGTCCTTCAGGCTCGAGACTAGCACACCTATATGGGCTACCAAAAACCTATAAGGAGAAGTTAACCGTACGTCCCATTCTATCATCAACGAGCACCTATAACTACGCACTGGCCAAGTGGCTTGATGACAAGCTCAAACCGCTGTCTTTGAATCAACACACCGTTACTGACATCTTCGATTTCATAAATGAAGTGCGAGAACTGAAAATCAACAAAGGTCATATCTTGGTATCGTATGACGTGTCATCCCTATTTACGAACGTACCGTTGGACGAAACAATTGCGATTCTGACCGAGAAAGCCTTCAGGGACAACTGATTTAACTCTACGTACAATCTGAATATCTCCAAAGAAGACCTTACTGATCTGTTGAACGTGTCCACCAAGGGTCAGTTGTTCCAGTTCAATAGTGCCCTATACGAACAAACCGACGGAGTGGTCATGGGGTCCCCACTCGGGCCTTTACTAGCTAATGTGTTTATGTCATCGTTGGAAGAAAGGCTAGTGCTCGAAGGTAAACTGCCTGATTATTATCGCAGATATGTTGATGACACTCTCACTATAATGCCCAACATTACTACAGCTACAGATTTCCTACACACCCTGAACCACGCCCATCCCTCTGTCAGCTTTACAATGGAAATCGAAAAAGATGGCATGCTCCCCTTTCTTGGCACCCAGCTCCTAAACCGTGCACCCCAAATTGAGACGAAAGTTTATGTCAAGCCTACTAATACTGGTTTACTTGTCCACTACCAGAGTTACGTTGACAACCGGTACAAACGGAACTTATTAACAACTATGCTCGATCGCGCGTACCGTTTGTCCTCTTCATGGCTTTATTTTTCTGAGGAGTGTGAGCGCTTGAAGTATTTATTCTCACGTTTGAACTACCCTCACCACCCTTATCAACTCCCCCATTAACACCTTTATTAACTCGAGAATTGCTGACCAGCAGCCATCGCAGGCGTTGGGAAGATTGGCGTAAAATGATGTAACCCGAGTAGTCATACCCTTCAAAGACCCGAGACTCCGCTAACATTGTTAAGACACAGTTGAAAGACCTTAGCATAAAGCTCCAAACCACAATCCAGCCCGTATTTGTCAGTCGGAAAATTGGCCAAGACCTTAAAGAATGTGAAACCAAACCACAGCTGGTTAATCAACAGTGCGTAGTGTACGTGTACCAATTTAAATGTAACCTGTGCGATACAGGGAGCTATGCTGGTTACACACGTAGGCATTGATATGCCCGCGTGGATAGCCCTAAGAGCACGTCATCTTCGGTACGCAAGTACTACGACAACGACCACGCAGGTGATGTCCCTGAGGACCTTCTTAGCTGTTTCAAAGTTCTCAAGAAGTGCATGGACAAATTCGATTATCTTGTCAACGAGAGGCTTTACATCAAACAATTAACACCGAGTTTGAACGTGCAAACAGATTCTATCCGTGCTAAAGTATTTGTGTAGCTACCTCCCCTATGCAAATTAGTTGTAATTCTTGAACTCGCATTTGTTAATTTTTTTTTCATTTGTACCCTTGATAATGGCGTTATGACGTCGCCGAAACGTCGGATATTATATCGTTCGTTTTTACCTGTCTATGCATTACTAAATCTTTTTTAATAATAATAATGAGAAAGAAAATATTGAAAACCAACATTTCCTTGTAAGCGGCAGTGTCCTCCACTCGCAATTCTTCCACTGAAACAACTGAAACAATTGTATTACTCTTTCATCTATCCCTATTTGACCTCTGCTATCACTAGTTGGGAAAGTGCTTGCAAAACTAGACTAAATAAAATCAGAACTAAGCAAAATAAATGCATTCGTTCAATTTTTTTTGCACGCAGTAGAGAGAATGCTACGCCTTATTATAATTTATTGGATATCTTAACAATTGATAATATTTTCAAACTAGAAGTAGCACTCTTTGCACATAAAATTATTAACAATCCAACAGGCATTCCAGCAATTTTTTCTGGAACTCTACCTCTGGCTTCTGACTTCCATAGCCATTACGCTAGATTTGTTTCTAACCTTAACTTCCGTAGGCCTCTAATACATAATAATTATGGAGCTTCTACGTTTACTTTCATTACATCGAAAATATGGGAGACTATTCCACTGCATGCATCTAAAAAAATTATGTTATTATCGCTCCTCCAAACAATCCAAGCTATATCTGCTAACTTTACAATCTGCTTCTTAGAATGCATTGATCTAGTTTACTTTAGTTTCTTTGTTCTTAGTCTTTGTTCTTTTGATTCATTGTAAAGAAAAAAATATATATTCTCCTTCTTTTAACTTGATTAAATTTTTATTTATGGTGGTGGTAATGGTAATGGTTTATTAGATATGAATTCGGCACTAAAATGAAATACTTCATATTTACAAGAAATTACAAAAAATCTTTACAAATTAAATGAGACTGTATAAATAAAAATTTTGCCGGGGGACTGGGTTACCGGCTCACAAGATTCTATTAACGAATTATTACAAATGTTCTATTGCGATAATTCATTAAGCTTTGACGTCATTGCGGGAAAAAAACTTATTTGAAATCGTTTTGTCCTACTTTTAAAAAGAGTCAAGTTATTGCTGGAGCACAGCTCACGGCCGTGTGCGTCTAGTCTTTTCTGAGGAATTAATAATGACAACTGTGAGTTTTTAATTTTCTTGAACTGTTCGAGGCAAAGACGTTCCCTATTTTCTTCCAGTGCGAGGTAATTCAAAACACTACATGCAGTTCTGTAAGAAATTAGTGGTTCGATTATCCTGAAAGCTCTTCTTTGTATCTGTTCTAAATTGTCCCCTAGGTAAGATGGAAGGCTAGAATGCCGTACCGGGCATGCGTAGTACTCTAAAACAGAACGTATTAGAGCAGTATAGACACTAAGTAAATCCTTGGGTGGAAGGCCATTGCGGCACAGGACACGAAGGATATAAAGTCGCTGAGCAGCTTTCTTTGTAATGCCAAGAATGTGACTACGCCATTTTAGATCATCGTGAATGAGCACTCCTAGGAGCTTGTGACTTTCAACTACTTCGATTGAGGTGTTATTATAAGTCAACTGTGATAGAGTGGGAGGGTTACGTAGGAAGCATATTCTGAGTTCTTTGCACTTTTTTGGGTTCAATTTCATGTAATTTGAAGAACACCAGGTGGATATATCATCCAGGGTGGTTTGGATAGTTGATGAACCTTCTCGAGGTAGAACTTCAGCAATGGTTAGGTCATCAACGTACTTCCAGAATGAACTGGTTGGAGTAAGCTCATTCACCATAACTAAAAATAGGATCGGACCCAATTTAGTCCCTTGTGGGACCCCAGCGTTTACATACGACCAGTCAGAGAAGGAATCAATAATCTTGACTCGTTGTCTTCTATTGGATACAAGCTACAAATCCAAGGTAATAAAGACCTACATACCCTAAGTTAATAAGTTTGAGCATTAGGATGTTGAGATTTATCCTATCGAGGGCTTTACTGAAGTCCAGCATACAAATACGCAAAGTGTTACCAGGGGTATCGAGGCTAGAAACCCATTCGTGAAGCATGTCTATGAGACACAGGGTTGTAGATGTGCCTTTCAAGCAACCAAACTGGCGTGGATCAATTTTACTCTGGATATCTTCGAGGACCCAGCATGCGACGAATTCCTCTAATACTTAAGAGAGGCATGGCGTGAGTGAGATAGGCCGGAAGTTTACTTATTTACTCACTTCTCTATTCTCTTTTTTTATAATACTAGTTGTGTATAAATACCTTGGTTAGTGTAAATATAGAATTAAAGTAAAGTAAGTCTTGTGTAAATGTTAAGATACACCTGTTAATTATACGTGACAGTGGCCAACTCGAAAGCTATGCTACTTTGGTCACTGTGCACATTTTACTTTTGATTATTAATGTAATTTACTGTTTCTTATATATTCTGACTTTTATAATCTGTAGTAACCTCGTGAAATAGTGCGAATAAAGAGTTCCGTCGTCGTTTCGTTTCCACCAATTTCAACATCCCCCTTTCGTTTCTCCTTTAATCCATTCCGTTGTCCGTCCTCTCTTCCACCAACGCTCTCCAGATTTATCCTCCGTACATTCCTCCAAAAAATCGATTACTAGTAAGCAAGCTGCCACCCTCTTTCGTCGTGATAAATTCATACTTCAACAAGTTTGTTTGTCTCACGCGAAGCAATGTTAGTGTTCATATTTTACGCGGAAAGAGCCTGGAACTAGCTGCTCGCGTGACTTTGCTCGCGCGACTGCCGGTGAACTATTTAACAACTATTTACCAAAGTGGAGGTGGTTAGTGGTGGATATTTACCGAGCCGCGAAGCGACGAGGTAAATATCCACCGCTAACCACCGACACTGAGGTGAATAGTTGTTTAAGTATATACTAAAACAGTGAGATAATATACACCACCGTCGTTAATTTGAGTGATTTCTTCGCTTGTCACGGATGCAAACCGGGACGCCATTTTTTCCCGAGTTGGTCGGAGGTAAATAGCAAAGGATATTCGGAGTTTGACTAGCCAATCAGAGCGCGCCTTCAACGCTATCCACTGTTTTAGCATATACTAATATCAACTATCACGAACTTTTTTGGCCGTTTGACCATGCGAATGATAGTTGGTGATAGTTGATGATAGTTTGAAGAGAATCAACTATCATCGACTATCATGCGCCGTTTGACCAAGGCTTTAGGAATGGTTTCTAGACGACATCAAGATAGATATCCGATCCCAAATTTCTTTTTTTAATCTTGTTCAACCTCGTTCCCAGGGTCTTATCCCTTGGTTATTTTGTTATATTCAGAGCCGGAAAAGTGATTAAAAATTAGGTAAAAGTTTTTAGAGACAAATTATACTAGATTTAACAGCTGGCTTATGCGTCGGCGTAGGATACAAATTAGAAAACAACGATGAATTTTATAGGTAAAAGGAATGAGAAGAGCACTCCACAAAGAATTCCAGGTGCAAGTAAGTAGTAAATTTGTTCCAGTTTACAAAAAAGCAAAATACTTGAGACTTCTTCCCAGCTTTTTCAACCCTTTTAATCTTAAGTTTTGACTCAAACAACACAATTTCATCTGTCCATTGCATTTTCTGCTTCAGTTTCGGATATCAGTTTCCCGTGTAGTCAAAGAAATGCTAGCATGCAAAAATAAAAATAACAGCTGTAACTTTGCCAGGAGTTGAGATTTTATTTTTACCATAAATGAATGAATATATCTGAAATAATGACTTGAGTGACTTCTATTATCATGAAAATCGTTCAACCCTTGACGAAGTGACTTGGTATCGCTGGAAAAGTTATTCCTCCTTGAGGAGGACTGAGATGGCAATGAGACCAGCGGACGTCTGACTTACTTTGCTTTTTGACTTCAGATAGCCTTCGGTTAACAGCATAGCCGATTATTCACCACTCACTTGCAACATCGACAGAATCTCAATCAAGGCCAAATAAGCCTTTCATGTTTGATATCCCTGATAATGTACGGCCGATTTTCTAAAACTGTTCTAGCATAGTTCCATTGGTTTGCTTTTTTTTTTCTCGTTTTGCATTCGTTCTTAAACCAGTTTCCGATTGCCACGTAAATGTTCAATTTGAATAATCAAATAAGAGCGATACATCGATGTAATTTACGTAGGAGGCCCAACAAGGGGTTCTTTGGATACTGTATTTTGGATAAGACATTCTCACGATACACGATACTTCCGGAAAAAGTTAAAGGGATACGGTATATTTAGAATATAGAGATTCAACAACGTCGAACTGTAGAATTGAAGGGATAAAAACCACAGGAATTAACAGGATAAGGCGTATTTAGGCCACGATTTGAAGAAAACGAAATACTAGATTTTTATCGGTTGCTGTCGAGTCACCAGAAAAGACTTAAAACCCTGCAAAGTTCCTTCATTTTCCTACTATTTTAGGCTTTATGTATGAACTTACTTTTGAACTTACTGACTAGTCGAAACTTCCTATCATTCTTTTCAGTCACAATTTGTAAACATAAAAACAAAAGATTGCGTACGGACAAGCCGGAGCTCTCGATCAAAACTGCACAGCTGGGTTTTTATTTTGACTTTTGCCGGCTTTATTCATTAGTCTTTTCTCCTAACTATGAAAGGAAAATAGTTCATTTAATGGGCATTAGGTAAGGGTCTCAATATGGGGATCACCTTGATGGTTGACGGTTAAAAGTAAACCCTTTTGACGGCTGACGGTAATTAGATTTTAGGTGATTTGACGAGTGACGGTGAAATGTTTGGAATGTCGTTTGTAAAACGAACTAAACACGCGAAATTTGGCTGTAATTTTTCATAATGACTTGTCTGTAAAGATCCGTTTAGTTATAACACCTTTTATTCACAAATGGCCAACGTTTTACGACTCCGGAAGTGTTTCCTCACCGGAAGTCATTTCGTCGTCGCCAACCAGGTTTACTCGCGATCGACTAGAAGTTAAAGAACTTACATATATGTATTTTTGTAATATATCAAAACTTTAATTTATAAACAACAGAGCTTGACCACAATTAAGGCAATTGCTTAGTTTTCAATTAAAGATATCTGAGATATTTGACGGCTAATATTGGCTTGCTTATTTCACGATTAACGTTAAAAAAAATTGCGTTTTCAGGACGGTTGACGGTTAATATTCTTGGCCATTTGACAATTGACAGTTAACCCCACTGAGGCCCACTTAGATTACCTTTTCAGAAATCTTACGATTATTGCGTGTTATTCACTTGTCTTTACATAACTTGGTGGTAAAAATATAAGACCTAGAACCAGGTTAAGAGCGTCGGACTGTAGATGATAATAATCCTTATCGATGGAGTGACCTCCTTCAATTCTTGAACATGATGGTTGAACTGCATTTGTCTTGTGAGGATCGATTAGCCCTTCCGACCCTGATGAAATGCAGTTACTAATTCTGTCAGTACCGCCGTGCCAGTATCGTATTCCTAAAGGCGTCAGTGTTCATCCACAGCAAGTGAGGAGTCTAAACTGGACAGTAATAAATCATATCATGACATTCACTTATATCTCTATTATTTTTTATTTGTATTTATTTTTATATTTATAAACTTGGCCAGATTTAGCAGGAGAGATCTCACAGAACTAATGTTCCAGTAACGAGGCTCCTAAACAACCCACCCATCCCATCCCAGGGGAGGACATCCATCACACAGTAATCTCATGCGGGGGAAATTAACGTCTCCTACCCCAACCCTGCAGGAGACGGGACCTCTATTTATTCGTCCCTATCTGAGAAGACTAGAATATCTAACCATTTCTTGATGTTATAGAAAGGTAGGAAATTCTTCTCAATTATTTTAAGACCCTGAGTGTTGGTCCGGCCGAGGCTCGAACCCTCGACCTTCCGCACAACAGTCCAGCGCCAGGGTAATGGGCTCCTGCCAGAGCTCTATCCATTGAGCTAACCGGGAGACGGTCAGCAAATTACAATTTTAGCTATTCACACCCACTGACATATAAGAATTGGATTCCTTATAAAGAATTGCAGGCAAAAAAACTAAAAAGAAGGTGGCCATGCAATCATAATTTTGTTTTAACAAGGCTAAGGCGTGCACGTAGACAGACAAATAGACAAACTAAGAGGGAGGCAGAGCTGACGTCACTATTGGTCAGGTCAGGACAGCAAGAGATCCCAAAAAATCAGTGACACACTCGGCGCCACTTTTTTGTTCTTTCCAAATTTTAACGTCATCTTTTGTCTATTACTGAACAAACGCACGAGATCTATTTAGTAATTTCACGGTCAGTGGTGTCAAGAAAGCCTTAAAAGGGGCAAATAAGACGATTATGAGTTTTACCTACCAGCAGGAATGGAGCACAAAGCCTCCAGTATCATAAATCCCGCAGATGGCTCACATGAACCACACCAACCTCCACACTTGGCAGACACCACTGCACCATCAGAAGACTTCTGGTAGTCCTGCATTGTCAAACTACTCGGGTATCCCGATGCTTTCCAGTTCACATCGTCCCCAACACGAAGTCTCGTCCCGCTCAAGTCAACCTTGAACTGACCTTTGCGGCAGTCACCAGAATTAAACGAATAGCAATCGCCAGCTTTGCCATATGGGATATCTTTACCCTCCGGAGTCTGCGCGAAGGTGAAGACAATGCTCAAAATTTTCATGGTTGAGAGTTCAAGGCGCACCTTGTTGAAGTAAGTAGTGCCTCGATTTCGGTAGAATGTGGATTGCACAGCGCCACTGCAGTCGCACCCATTTTGGAGCCTGTGGGCATACACATTAGCAAAGTTGTTCTCCGTACCCGACTCCAAGGTGATGAACTCTTGCGGCGTGTTAGATGACATATTATGGCAGTAGATTCTTGTTGGGTCTTTACAACTATCGCTTACATGAAGCAGGTAATGGCCGTCAGAAGAGTACCCGAATGCTTTCACTTCTGCGCAGCTGCGAAACTCTGTTTAGAATTAAAATTCAATTCAATTTAAAATCGTTTAGGTTGCTACTGCGATCTTCAAACCAACCAAAACGAAAAACAGCTGTAAGAAAATCGTTTCCTGCATTAGCTGTAACAGGGGCCTTGTTACAGCCAATGTGAATGTTTTCATTGTGAAACAAACGAACTAATTAGAGCCACTACACTTTGCCACTCGCTCGAAACTGAGGCACCATTCACAAAAAATGCGATCTCGTTTGAAAACGCATTGTTTTTGATAAGTTTTAGCCTATCTTACATACTAAAATGCCCAAGCCACTGATGAAAAGGAAGACTTTCGCGAACGTGTAAAAGTTGTAGCCGTTTTAAAGACAAATCGTTTTTAAAAGGCTCGGTTTCTAATGTGGATAAGTGAAAACAGAATATTTTGAAAATGGTTTTCCAAAACGTCCCCCATCGTCATAGACAACAGTCTTTTTTGAACTAATGTTATGCGCAAGGTGAGACATCACAAACATTTATTTAAGTTACGATGCACAAAGGCCACGAGAGTGCTCAATTAACTAAAGCTCAAATTCTCCATGGACAAAATTTCCCTTAAAAACTCTCGAACCAAACAAATCAATTTGATTCTTCCATTTGGCCAGACGAGCGCATGAGCTGTGAAAACTTGTGACGTCAGTTTTCGTCTCGGTCCCGTGGAATCCCGTAAAAACCCGAGATAACAAAAGCTGAGGGGATACTTGGGCGTAATCATAACATCGTTGATTTTTTAATATCGAAACATCTGGTCAATTTTGCGCGTATCATGGCAGAAAACCAGTATATCGGCACGAAAAAGAGCTCTGTTGAAATAAACATTTATGCAAAGGATTGCCTCCTGCAGGCGGTAGTTTGTGTTTCAGCCCGGCAAATATTAATATTCGGTCGCCATATTGGACGGGTGGAAGGTTTGGGACGAGTGACATGACACAGCAAGGGGAGGTGGGGGGGAGGGGAGAAAAATCTGACTGGAATTAGCTTACAGTGTACCCGTTTGAGAGCCAAATAAAATACTAATTAGACAAAATGATACAAATCAGAAAACATCGATCAATTACATGGGTAAAAGGAATGAGAAGATAACTCCACAAAGAATTCCGGGTGCAAGTGAGTACTAAATTTGTTCCAGTTTTAACAAAAACAAAATACTTGAGACTTCTTACCAACACTTTTAATCTCAAGTTTTGACACGAACAACACAATTTCATCTGTCCATTGCATTTTCTGCTTCAGTTTCGGATATCAGTTTCCCGTGTAGCCAAAGAAATGCTAGCATGCGCCTTCTTCGTCGTTTTGCACGGCCCCTACTGCACAAAACAACACAAACGTAATGCAAATTACAAGAATAGCCCACGCATTGCGCAACATCGCGGACATCTGCGAAGAAGTACTTTTCAATCGTCGATTTACATATATTTTCTCGCTCCAACACGTACGAATTTGGGGCCAAAATGTTTATCAGATCCCAGGCTTCCCGTACATACGCGACATACGCATGTTTTAAATGACTAGGCCGCTTGAAGTGATGAGTTTGTTTTGGCCGAGCGGTCAATGCCAGTCACGACTTCTTTCAAGTTCGACGACTTCGAAGCCCGATTTACATGGTTTATTTTTCACTTTTCCAAAGTATTTTGCGACTTCTAGATAGAGTAATAAATATATATCGTAAATCTAACCGTACATTTAGATAAAGTTATCGTTAACTTTGTCTAGTTCTGCTTTTCGCCAAAACATTAACAATTTCCGCTGTCATTTTGTGTCACTATTGGGGGCCTGGAAACGAAAAACAAATTAGAGGCAAATGTCATGTAATTTTTTGGCATGAATAAGCATAACAGCTGTAACTTTGCCAGGAGTTGAAATTTTATTTTTGTCACAAATGAATTTAAAATCTGAAATAATGACTTGAATGACTTCTATTATCATGGAAAGCACTCAGCCCTTAACGAGGTGACTTGGTATCGCTGGAAAAGTTATTCCTCCTTGAAGAGGACCGAGATGAAAGTGAGACCAGCAGACTCCTGACTTAATTAATTCCGCCTTCTTATCTTCAGATAGCCTTCAGTTAACAGCATAGCTATTATTCACTTCTGACTTACAATAACGACGGAATCTCAATCAAGGCCAAATAAGCCTTTCATGTTTGATATCCCTGATAAAGTACGGCGGATTTTCTAAAAAATCGTTCTAGCATAGTTTTTTCAGTTTGTTTTGTTTTCTCTCGTTTTGCATTCGTTCTTAAACCAGTCTCTGATTGCTATGTAAATGTTTAATTTGAATAATCAAATAAAAGAGATGTAATATACAAATGAGGTCCCATTAGTGGTTCTCTGGATACTGTATGTTTGTATAAGAAATTACCGGGACACAGCATACCTAAGGAAAAAATTAACGGGATGTGGTGTATTTAAAATATAGAGATTCAGAAGTGTCGAACTGGAATTGAGGGGATAAAAAAAACCACAGGATACGGTATATTTAGGCAAAAAATTAAAGGACACGAGATACTCGCCCCTCTCCAGTGCGGCCATACATTTCATCGATTCCTGTCGAGTCCTAGCAAGTTTTCATTCTGTGAAATTTTGGTCACCAGGGTCGAGTTGTTCAAAGGTGGGTTAAGATAACCCAGGGTTAGTGTGAAATTTGATTTCAGATCCGAAAGCTTTAAAAGAAAATTAAGTTTATTTCCACTTGTTTACAATATTTGATGATTGAATGAGCTAAAAAGAATTGGGAAAATTATCCCAAAACAGCTTTTGAACAAAGAATATAGAAACCTGGATTAAAATTTAACTTTGGATTAGCGCTAATCGGCCTTCGAACAACTGGGCCCAGAAATGAAAGAAAACTGTCATTTTCCTACTATTTTAGGTTTTGTATGTGAACTTACATTTTGAACTTACTGACCGGTGGAAACTTTCCATCATTACTTAGGGTTAAACGACATAAAAAACAAAAGATTGTGTACGGACAGGGAGCTCCCAATAAAAACTGCACAGCTGTGTTTTTATATTTGACTTTTGCCGGCCTTCTTCATCAGTCCTTTTCTCCTAATTATGGACCACTATAACAGGAAAAAAAATTCATTTAATCGGCATTAGATTGCCATTGAATTGTTTTAGAAATTATGCGATCATTGCGTGTTATTCACTTGTGTTTACATAACTTAGTGGTAGAAATATAAGACCAAGTCCTAGATTATCAGTGTCAGACTGTAGATGATAATGATCCTTATCGATCGAATGACCTCCAGTTGTCTTGTAAGGATCAACGAGATGGCCCTTCCTACCCTGATGAAATAAAATTAAAAATTCTGTCAGTACCGGGCCAGTATCGCACCCTTAAAGGCGTCAGTCATTCACAGTCAGTGAGGAGCCTAAACTATACAATGATAAGTCATAATTATTATGACATTCACTTGTACATGATCTCAGCAAATTATAATTTTAGGCATTCACACCGCCCACTGACATCAGATCTAAGGTTTGGATTCCTGACACAGAACTACAGGCAAAAGAAAACATAAAAAGAGAGCTTTAATTTCATGCAATCATAATTTGGTTTGTTAGGCATGCAGGTAGAAAGACAGACATACAGACGAACTGAGAGGCAGGCAGAGATGACGTCACTATTGCCGTGGGTCAGGACAGTAAGAGATCACGAAAAATCAGTGACACACTCGGCGCCACTTCCACTTTTCTTCTCACCAAATGTTGACGTCATTTGTTATCTATTACTGAATAAACACACGACAACAAAGTTGTGTCAAGAAAGCTGAAAAAGGAAAAATTTATTCCTGATACCTACCAGCAGGAATAGAACACAAAGGTTCCAATATGAGAAATCCCTGAGATGGAGAACATGAACCACACCAACCTCCACACTTGGCAGACACCACTGCACCATCAGGCGACTTCTGGTAGTCCTGCATCGTCAAACTTTTCGGCCATCCCGAAAATTTCCAGTTCACATCGTTCCGAACACGAAGTCTCGTCCCGCTCAAGTCAACCTTGAACTGACCTTTCCGGCAGTTACCAAAATTGTTCGAATAACAATCCCCAGCTCTGCCATATGGGATGTCTTTACCTCCCTGAGTCTGCGCGAAGGTGAAAACATTGCTCAAAATTTTCATGGTTGTGATATCAAGGCGCACTTTGTTGAAGTAAGTGGTGCCTCGATCTGAGTACAATGTGGATCGCACTGCACCACTGCAGTCGCCCCTATTTTGGAGCCTCTGGGCATACACAATAGCAAAGTTGTTCTCCGTACCCGACTCCAAGGTGATGAACTCTTGCGGCGTGTTAGATGACATATTATGGCAGTAGATTCTCGTTGGGTCTTTGCAACTGTCGCTTAGATGAAGCAGGTAATGGCCGTCAGAAGAGTACCCGAATGCCTTCACTTCTGCGCAGCTGCGAAACTCTGTTTAGAATTGAAATTGAATTAAATTCAAAATCGTTTAGGTTGCTACTGCAATCCTCTAACAAACCCAAACAAAAACAGCTGAAAAAAAAACTTGTTCCAGTTAATGCAGATGTTTTTATTTTGAAACAAATGAACTAATTAGAGCGGCTGCACTTTGCCGCCCGGTCAAACTGAGGCACTATCCACACAAATGTGATTTCGTTTGAAAACGCATTGTTTTTGACACGTTTTTGCCCATCGTACATAATAAAATGCCAAAGCCGCTGATAAAAACGGAGACTTTCGCGAACGGTGTAAAAATTGGAGCGTTTTGAAGACAAACCGTTTTCATAAGGCACGATTTCTTATGTGGATAAGTGAAAACAAAAGATTTTGAAAACAGTTTCCCAAAAAGTCACTTACTGTCACAGACAAAAGTCTTCTTCTTTCATAGGAAAGATGAGATATCACAAACAATTATTTTAGCTACAATGCGCGAAGGCTGAAAACAAACAAGCAACAATTTTTACCGCGGTTTTATTCAACCCAGCGTACGCGAAGAAGACACAAGTTTGCAGGGAACTTCTTTTGAAAGCAGTCTTTCGTTTTTAGATTTCCTTACCTTTACTCACAGTATGTGGCAATTTCTTTGCCTCCTCTGTATCTTTACTTGGCTCGGGTATAACTATGAGGTTGATCCCCGAGGAGATCTTCTCCCACTTATCTATGCGCGGCTCCTCCGTGATGGCAAATACAATGACCTTCACTGCATTGCTTCTAAAATTGGTGATATCGTTCCGGATCTCAGTGGAATTCTCATCGAAGTTTCCCTGGGTCAGCACAACAAGAATATTCTCCGCAGATAGCCGCTCGCCTTTTTCTGTTGTGAAAACTTCATCTCGTACTTTTGTAAAAGCACCGCTCAGTGTACCTGGTTGTCCGCCAGGGCCAGGTATGCTGTTCATCAAACTTGTAAGATTTGCTTTGCTGTAACCGTCATTGAAGAAGACCCTGGCAATCGCAGGACCATTGTAGTCCACTAGAGCAACACGAGTTTTGTCATCGGATATCTCATATTCATTAGCAAAGTTCTTCAAGATGGCTACCATTCTTGCAAAGACTGAAGACGCTTGAGCTCCAGACGCACCGATTACAAATGCAATGTCGACGGCTTTTTCTACAGAATACAACAACAACAAAAAGAATATACAGCGTGAGGCTAGGACCGCACGGTTCAGTATGGATTAAGGTGACCCACAGATAGAAGTATAGTTTGATGTAGTTTTAATAAGCCAGCAAAACAGATTCAATTTACGGATCTGGGAACTTTAAAATCGCTTTCTTTCTAAATGAGATGATACCCCTAAAATCATTAGCAATAAAATTCTCGCTTTCATACGTACTAGAAGAATCAAAACTGACGTCGATCTCCTTTGTAACAACATATTCGAGAAATGAATCATATTGATATGGATAAAGGTTTGGGATAATAGCTGGAGTATTCTAACACCGGGGTAAGAAATTCCATAAGCGGTCATGACTACAACCCGTAGTCAGCATTTCCGCTATATCGTATCATAGTGTCTTCTTCATCGGCAAATCTAGGAGTCGGGAGAATAACATGTCACTTCTTCCGTGATCATACCAAGTTAGCAGCCCCAATTGAAAGTGCTGCTTCATCATCATTTCTTCATGATCACCAGCGAATGAATTTGAGGCCTTTGGCAAAGTGAGCCATCGGCGGAGAGGTATACGAAGGAGTCTGGTACTAATAAATGTGAGAGCCAGTCCCTTCAAGGCTTCAAACTTTGTAGAGGAAAACAAGTTAGCACGCGTGCCGCGGGGTGGGGGTGGGGGGGGGGGGCAGTAATGAAGGCTTACAGGCAGGTTATGTGGATTAACAAGGTCGCACCGTAAATTTCAACACTACATCCGGGAAAGAAGGCGGGATTTCATTGTTTTTGATTCCCTCGTGTTCCCGATCAAAGGTCAATTCCTGTTAACATACGTCCAAACAGCTGATCTTATTTTATCATCTCACATTCTTCTATTTTCATCATCTACTTTATGAGAAACTCAAAAGTTATCCAGATCTTTTTCATGTTGTTCACTAAGAGTGAAAATGATTGCCTTATCACGTAAGTTAAAACCGCGATGCCGAGAAATTAAGGCAAAACCTGTATTTAACACTGTCAAAACCATCGGAAATGAAAATTGTATTGCACTAGTTTAATTTATGATCAGAGGCTCATTTTTCACATGTTCGATGACTTAAAGACCTTGAAGAGCCCAAGGAAATGATAGGGTCTATTTTAAGAAAGATACGACGGCGATAGGAACAAGACCTTAGCGAAACAAAAGATTTAATGAGCGCAACTCAACACGTTTGTTTTGAAAATTTGTAACGACATTTCTCAGCCTTACTATGATAAAGAAAAAAAAAAAAACAGTGTGAAACTGCCATGTTCTGCATGTATACTATTGGAAAGGAAATTTTGATAGAAATTCATCCACATCACGATTTTTCTATTTTAACAGAACGGTTTTTTTAGCTGTCGTGACATCTTAAATTTCCACTTTTAACTCCTATTACAAGAAATGAATATGCAAAACTTAACTTTTAACTTTAAGTGGGTGCGTTTTGCGACAAACAAGGTTCAGTGAAAAAACTACGAAACCTTATACAATGGACATAGAGATAATAAAAATGTATATTTGAAATTTAGGAGTAACGAATCAACTGTGAAATTAGACCTTCAATTTCCATGTCGCAGTAAACCAAAGCTGTCTTTCCAGATGCACTTAAATCCAACCAGTATTTCTTGCTGATGACGTCTTTACCTTCGCTCGCTTTTATTTCCCGACACGACTCTGCAGGCAGTTCTGGAATGGATCCCAGAGGAGCTGTTACATAAAGTAGATAAAAGAAGCACAAGAATTAGCCGTTTATTCTCTCGCTAAACAGAACCTCGATTGCACACAATTCAGACTCGGCCACCGGGGATAGGTATGGTTGTAAAGTAGCTAATGCATACCTCTGCCAAAAAAACGTACGTGATAAAACCGAGCAGGGTCTGAGTGGAATTTCTTAGATCTTGCCTCTCTGGTTCGGTTATTCAGTTCACAAGACTTTTCCCCGATTACGTAATTGTAACTCTGGCACCTGACTTCTCTTTCACAGCTAATGTCACACTCGTGGATGGCAGTTACTGAGATCTTCTTGAAGACAAATCCGTGTAGAGCCATTCCGCTCATGCTTCTTTCTCGTCTGCATTGTTTATCAGCAGATACGATGGCCATCAAGAGGCGAACGTTGAAGAACAAACACACTTTCCTCCACATTAAATGACCCGACGATGAGACAAAAAAATGAGTGAGTTTGTTCTGTCTCCTGTCGTGGAGGGTAGATCGAGTCGATCAATATTCAGAATTGTTCTAACTACTTTTCAAAGCAGTGAAACTATTCTCAGCAATATTTATCAGTAGCTCACAAAAGTGTTCCTCATTTCAGTTTGTTATGTAGATTTTGCTTTTTCTTTGCGGGTTTCGCAATTCTCCTGATTAATTGTGAAACTCAATCGATTCATGCTGTCCCGTCATAGAGGTCCTTAATATGTTGTTGCTATGGTTACAAAACAAAACAGTTATAGAGGCGAAGAGAAACTTTTTCGTCTGTTTTCTCTTGTAGCCGTTAAAATAACTGTAGTTATCAGCCTGGAGGTCAGCTATCTCAGTATCTACTAGAGGAACAAAAACCACAGCGGAAAAAGGTCCATGAAGAAGAAAACATTGACCAAAATAAAAAAAGTCCTGAACTGCAAGAAATATTTTCATGCGCGTTCATAAAAAATTAATTCTCTTGAAGTTTTTCTAACCCTCAATATAATTTTCATTTGTTATTCATTTGAGGAGTAAT